>NC_057795.1:192784702-192794163 GCF_018294505.1 Triticum aestivum | reverse complement strand
CTCGGGGCCGGCTGCGGGCCTCCCGGGCCTGGCGGAGGCGAAGTGGGCGCGCCCCCACGTGGCGGCGCGGGATTCGCTGCGGCGGCGGGGCGGACAACGTCCGGCGCGGGCGGACACGTCCGGCCCGGCGCGGGGAAGATGGATCTTTTTTTTTAGGGTTTTGAACGGGGGAAGAGGAGATCCGAATGGAGGGGGTATAAATAGGCATAAGTGGAGCTAGGAGAGTCCAAATGAGGTGCAGTTTTCGCCCACGCGATCGTGATCGAACACTCTAGGACATGGAGCAGAGTTTGGTGGGTTTTGGGCCAAATTTGGGGGGTGTTGGGCTGCAACACACACGAGGCCTTTCGGTCCCTCGGTTAACCGTTGGAGTATCAAACGAAGTCCAAATGATACGAAACTTGACAGGCGGTCTACCGGTAGTAAACCAAGGCCGCATGACAAGTCTCAGTCCAGTCCGGAAATGTTTGAACCCCACACATGAAAGAAAGCTGGAAATGGCCACCGGAGGAGAACGAAGCGCCGGAATGCAAAACGGCCAACGGAGAAAATGCTCAAATGCATGAGATGAACATGTATGCAAATGCAATACACGATATGACATGGTAAGAGATGCACGAAAAAATAAAAACAACACACGGAGACAAAGACCCGAACCCGAGAAATAAATATAACTTAGCGTCGGAGACGGCAAGAGTTGGATACAAATATGGAAAGTTACATCCGGGGTGTTACAACACTCCACCACTACGAAAAGATCTCGTCCCGAGATCTAGGACTGAAAGAACTCCGGGTACTCAGAACGGAGGTGATCCTCGCGTTCCCAGGTAGCTTCACGGTCGGAATGGTGAGACCACTTGATTTTGAGAAATTTGATTGACTTGTTGCGAGTCTTGCGTTCAGTCTCTTCAAGAATAGCAACTGGGTGCTCACGATAGGAGAGATCTTCTTGGAGCTCAATGTCCTCAAAGTTGACGGTGCGGTCAGGAGTCTTGAAGCACTTTCGCAGCTGAGAGACATGGAACACATCATGAACATTTGCAAAGTTTGAAGGAAGCTCAAGTTGATAGGCGAGGTCGCCTCTCTTGCTGACAATCTTGAAAGGTCCCACGTATCTAGGGGCAAGCTTCCCTTTGATACCGAAGCGACGAGTGCCTTTCATAGGAGAGACGCAGAGGTAAACATGATCTCCGATCTCGAAAGCCAAATCACGGTGCTTACTATCATAGTAGCTCTTCTGGCGGGATTGGGCCGCTTTGAGGTTATCACGAATGACTTTACACATTTCTTCTGCTTCTGTGATTAAGTCATTCCCCAGCAGCTGACGTTCACCGGTTTCAGACCAGTTGAGAGGGGTACGACACTTCCTGCCATATAGAATTTCAAAAGGGGCCTTGCCCGAACTTGCTTGAAAGCTGTTGTTGTATGAGAATTCAGCATAAGGAAGACAGTCCTCCCACTTCATGCCGAAGGAGATCACACAAGCCCTGAGCATATCTTCAAGAATCTGATTGACACGCTCGGCTTGACCGCTCGTTTGAGGATGGAAAGCTGTGCTGAAGTGGATGTTGGTGCCCATGGCCTTCTGAAAAGAATCCCAAAACTTGGAGGTAAAAATGCTGCCAGATATCACTTGAGGAATACCGTGCAGAGAGACAACGCGAGAGGTATAGAGTTCCGCCAATTGAGCTGCAGTGATCGACTCTTTGATAGGCAGAAAGTGAGCCACTTTGGTGAGCTTGTCGATGACAACAAATATAGCATCATTGCCACGCTTGGACTTTGGAAACCCAGTCACGAAGTCCATTTCAATGTGGTCAAACTTCCATTCTGGAATGGCAAGAGGTTGGAGGAGACCCGCTGGCCTTTGGTGTTCTGCCTTCACTCTTCTACAGACATCACATTCATTCACGAATTGAGCGATCTCGCGCTTCATTCGAGTCCACCAATAAGCTTGCTTGAGATCCTGATACATCTTCGTACTACCAGGGTGGATGGAGAGGAGAGAGTTGTGAGCCTCGTTCATGACCACTTTACGGAGTTCACCTTTGGGCACAACAATACGATCCTCGAAGAAGAGAGTGTCCTTGTCATCAAGGCGGTAGCACTTGTACTTGGACTCACTCTTTGCAATACCAATCTTCACCTTCTTCACCATATCATCAAGAAGCTGGGCTTGGCGAATCTGGTCTCCCAAGGTAGGAAAAACTCGAAGGTTGGCGAGGAAACCTTGAGGAACAATTTGCAGATTAAGTTTGCGGAAAGCTTCACAAAGCTCGGGTTGATAAGGCTTGAGAATCAGACTGTTGCAATATGCTTTTCTGCTCAAAGCGTCAGCAATCACATTGGCCTTGCCTGGAGTATACTCGATACTCGGATTGTACTCTTGAATCATCTCGACCCATCGAGTCTGCCTGAGGTTGAGATTAGGCTGAGTGAAGATGTACTTGAGACTCTTGTGATCAGTGAAAATGTCCACTTTTCTTCCCAATAGAAGATGTCTCCAAGTCAACAAAGCGTGCACCACTGCCGCCAACTCGAGATCATGAGTGGGGTAGTTCTTCTCATTAGGCTTCAACTGGCGAGATGTATAAGCAACAACTTTCTTCTCTTGCATCAAAACTGCGCCAAGACCTTGGAGAGAGGCATCACAAAAGACCTCGTACGGCTTGGTTTCATCAGGCGGAGTCAGAACTGGAGCAGTGATCAATTTCTCTTTCAAAGTGTTGAAAGCAATATCACACTCCGGAGACCAAACGTACTTGACATGCTTCTGAAGAAGATTTGAGAGAGGCTTGGCGATCTTAGAAAAGTTTTCAACGAATCTTCGGCAATAGCTTGCGAGACCGAGGAAACTGCGGAGTTGCTTTACGTTCTGAGGAGGTTCCCAATTCACAATTGGAGACACCTTCTCAGGATTCACGGAAATGCCCTTGGCAGAGATGATATGACCAAGATAAAGAACTTCATCGAGCCAAAATTCACACTTGGAGAACTTGGCGTAGAACTGATGTTCTCTGAGCTTGTCAAGAACCAAACGCAAGTGCTTGGCATGATCTTCCTTGTTCTTCGAGAAAACCAGAATGTCGTCGAGATAGACCAAAACAAAGTCATTGGTGTAGGGGCTGAAGATGAAGTTCATCATGCGAGAGAACGTCGGAGGAGCGTTGGCGAGGCCAAAAGACATGACGGTGTATTCATATGAACCAAAGCTTGTTCTGAACGCCGCCTTGGGAATATCTTGCTCACGAATACGAATCTGATGATAACCCATACGGAGATCGAGCTTGGAGAATACTTGAGCACCCTTGAGTTGTTCGAACAGCTCATTGATGTTGGGAAGTGGGTATTTGTTCTTGATGGTCTTCTTGTTTACTGGACGGTAATCAACACAAAGTCGACTCGATCCATCCTTCTTCTTCACAAAAAGAACACCACAACCCCACGGAGAAGTACTAGGCCGAATGAGACCCAATCTTTCTTGCTCATCGAGTTGTTTCTTCAACTCCTTCAACTCTTCGGGGCCGAGCTTGTAAGGACGTTTGCACACAGGTTCCGTGCCAGGCTCAAGTTCAATAACGAATTCAACTGGCCGGTGCGGAGGCATTCCTGGGAGCTCTTCTGGAAAGACGTCTTGATACTCACAAACGACAGGAATTTGAGAGATGGCATCCAATTCACCCTTCTCATTGAGAGAAAACAACCGGATGGTATTATCCTGAGCGGCAAAGACAATGACATCCTCAGACGAATGAGTCAGTTGAATCTGCCTGGCTGCACAATCAAGCTGAGCTTTATGCTTAGAAAGCCAATCCATCCCCAGAATAAGATCAATATCAGAGTTGCCAAGAACCATTGGAGAAGCAAGAAACTTGAAATCACCCATCAAGATTGAAATATCCGGCACCTCCATACTGGAACTCAGTCGCTTAGCTGGAGAGACGACTTGCATAGCTCTAGGTAATGCCTTAGTGCTAAAATTGTTCTCCGATGCAAATGGAAATGACATGAAGGAATGCGATGCACCAGAGTCAAAAAGAACTTTTGCAGGAATATCATTAACAGGAAGGTTACCCATGATCACATCTGACGAGTCCTCTGCCTGGGCTGCATTCATCAAATTGACCTTGGCGTGCTTGGGATTATGCTTGACCACAGTTGTACCTGCCGATCTGACAGGAGGAGGAGGAGGAAGACGCCTCTGGTTGGTACACTTGTTGGCATAGTGACCCTTCTGTTGGCACTTGTTGCACGTGACCTCTGAAAGCGGACGGTGATACGGAGCACTCGATCTTGGAGCTTGAGACGAAGTTTTGTTCTGAAAGCCTGGGTTGGGTGGGTGGGAAGAACCACTGCCACCTTTGCTCTTCTGCTGATACGGCTGACGAAACGGAGGAGGAGGAAGCCAAAACTTCTGCTGCTTGGCCACTTGAGTAGAGGAAGACGGAGTAACATCTCTGGCACGCTTCCTGGAAGCATCACACCTCAACTGAGCAGCCTCTTGCTTCAGTGCCATGTTGTAGAACTCATCGTATCTCAACGGCTCAAAGAGGACAAGAGCGAGCTGAATTTCCTCACGAAGACCACCCCTGAACTGATAGATCATGCTCTTCTCATCAGGAACATCCTGCTTGGCAAAACGGGCGAGCTTCTGGAACAATTTGTTGTAGTCGTAGACAGACAAAGACCCTTGCTTCAGATTGCGGAATTCCTCACGCTTACTCTCAACCACACTTTGAGGGATGTGATGAGCGCGGAAATCTTGACGGAAATCATCCCAAGTGATCAAACGTCCACCTCTGGAATCCTTGTACTGCTGGAACCACTCTGCAGCCTGATCTTTGAGCTGGAAAGAAGCGAACTTGACGAAATCTTCAGGCCTGACGTTGCTGCATTCAAAATGCTTGCCCAGATCCACTAGCCAATCGTCAGCATCGGTAGCCTCAACACAACCGCTGAACGTCTTTGGGCCATTTGCGAGGAACTGGTTCAGAGTAGCAAAGTGGTGCTGATTGTGGCCTTGATTCCCTTGACTGCCTTGATTGCGCTCTTGGAGAATTTGCATGATCAACTGTGTGTTTGCATTAGTAGCGGCCATCACAGCTTGCCATGCTTCCGGAGGAGGCGGAGGTGGAGGCGGATCAGGATTCGGAGTCGTGCGCGTTGGAGGAGCCATCCTGAAGAGGTTGACCACCATTAGCACATTGATAGACAACAGTATAGAAGCTGAATCCAACGGAATGAAAATTGCAACATATAGTCTTCACATCCGAACAAAATGAACGAATGCATTCCTCTTCAAATGGTCACATATCCATAAATTGAGAAGCCACGTAGAATTAAGGTAGAGAAACAATTCAACAAGGTACGGATCAAGAACGAATAATCGGTAAGAAATCCCAATCTCAAACCAATATCCGTGGAAGAAGAACTAGAGCTACTAGAATTCCCACCTATGAAACTCCCGAACCTTTCCGGTTATGCAATCAGGTGTTGGGGATACAGGGGAAGCATAATATCTCACCCAAACTAGCAAATCCTACATCCAGCTGTATCCATCCTTCAACACATAACCAAGAAAACTTCGGAAACCATCTACCTCAACCTTCGAAAAGCATCCGTTATACAAGTTATGGCGATACTCCCGAACTCCCGCCCCAGTACTGGGTGGTGTCGAGGTTATCTCGCCAACGAACTGCATAAAAGAGATTTCCGATGTCGCGCACATATCTCAAGTATACCAGAATTGCAACGATAAAATTGTGACGACAACACCTCGGAGCTCAACTCCCCGGGACACTGCCACAACCCCTAAAGACAGGAGGCACCAAGAACAATGTTCTCGTCACAAAACCATCTGAACAAAACCAAGATACTCGCGTGATCCTAAAATTTTTTTTAGTGAAATTTGAGAAGAGAAGAGTCAAAACTCTACGCCAGGATGCCTTACCAGAGCGATGAGGAGGCTGGGAAGTAAAAAGAATTCCTAAGCTCTCCGATATATAATTCCTAAGGACTCAAAACATTTTTCTAGACACAACTCGGCTGCTAAAAACGATCAAGCAATGGGGGCTCCTAAGGTCGGGGAAGGCTCTGATTACCAACTTGTAACGCCCTCGATGCGGCTATAGCTCCCATGTGTCGTGGCACGACTTAGAGACATAACCGCATTGAAAGCAATGTCGCAAGTTAGGCAATCATTACAACATCCCATGTAATACATAATAAAAGGGGGAGATAACATAGTTGGCTTACACTCGCCACGTCACATCATAGTACATAAATAACATCCATCAAACAAACACTCATGGCCCGACTACGGCGCCAAAATTGAAAAGAACCCAACTTGCGACAAGGCCCTGAATCGATCCCCAACTAGGCACCACTATTGATCATCGGGAAAGGAAACATAATAACGCTGAGAGTCCTCGTCGAACTCCCACTTGAGCTCGTACTCGTCACCTGGAGCGGAATCACCTGGACCTGCATCTGGAGTTGTAGTATCTGTGAGCCACGGGGACTCAGCAATCTCACACCCACGCTATCAAGACTATTTAAGCTTATAGGACAGGATAAGGCAAGTATATGTGGAGCTGCAGCAAGCGACTAGCATATGTGGTGGCTAACTTATACGCAAAAGAGAGCGAGAAGAGAAGGCGAAGCACGAGCGAGAAGCTAAAGGAACATCCTGCGCAAGCATAACTCCAACACCGTGTCCACTTCCCGGACTCCGCCGAGAAGGGGCCATCACGGTAACACACACGGTTGATTCATTTTAATTAAGTTTAGTTCAAGTAAGCTACAACCGGACATTAACAAATTCCCATCTGCCCATAACCGCGGGCACGGCTTTCGAAAGTTCAATCCCTGCAGGGGAGTCCCAACTTAGCCCATGACAAGCTCTCACGGTCAACGAAGGAATAGATCTCCACCCGAGACACACCGATCAGGCTCGGTAACCCGGTACAACAAGACAATTCGATAGGTTAAAACAAGTCCAGCAACACCGCCCGAATGTGCCGACAAATCCCGATAGGAGCTGCACATATCTCTTTCTCAGGGCACACTCAGATGAGACTAGCTACGAGTAAAACCAACCCTCAAGTTTCCCCGAGGTGGCCCCGCAGGCAGCTCAGTTCGGACCAACACTCAGAGGGAGCACTGGCCCAAGGGGGGCTAAAATACGATGACCCTTGAGTCTGCAGAACCCAAGGGAAAGAAAAGGCTAGGCGGCAAAGGGTAAAACCAAGGTTGGGCATTGCTGGAAAAGCTTTAATCGAGGCGAAATATCAAGGGGTTCCCATTATAACCCAACCGCGTAAGGAACGCAAAATCCGGGAACATAACACCGATATGACGGAAACTAGGGCGGCAAGAGTGGAACAAAACACTAGGCAAGAGGCCGAGCCTTCCATCCTTTACCAAGTATATAGATGTATTAAGATAACATAGCAATATAGTGATATCCCAACAAGCAAAATAAATGTCCCAACAAGGAACGGCTCCAATCTTCACCTGCAGCTAACAACGCTATAAGAAGGGCTGAGCAAAGCGGTAACATAGCCAAGCAACGGTTTGCTAGGACAATGGTGGGTTAGAGGTTCAATCATGCAATTGGGAGGCTGACAAGCAAAAGGTAGGCATCGTAGCATTGGCATAGCAAGAGCGAGCAAACTAGCATAGCAAAGATAGTAGTGATTTCGAGGGTATGATCATCTTGCCTGCACAGTTGTCAGAGCTGACTGGATCCTCACAAGCAAACTCAACGGGCTCCTCAGTAGCGAACTCGTCTCCCGGCTCTACCCAAACAAGACAAACAAGCAACAAGGATACAATCAACCACGTGCAAGACCAAGCAATACGATGAAATGATGATATGCTATGCGGGATGCGATGCGGGAGGCAAAATGCAAGATATGACAGGAAATGCATGAACCTGGCATCAACTTGGAAAACCAAGTGTGCCACTGGATAGAGGGGAAGAAATCACCTGAAAACGATATAAAGATCATTGGAATCGGAGCTACGGTTTGGAAATGGCAAGCGTTTTAAGATATGACACCGGTCTGCGATTTACAGCAAGTAGGCATCTAAATGCAACGAAATGAACATGCTACAGCCACCAAACATGAAAACAAAATACATGGCAGTGATGTACACAAGATGGTTAACAAAACACTAGCACTGAGCCATAGGCAATTTCATCCATTAGGAGGTTCAAACAAGCATGGTAAAAATGAATATGCAAAACAGATTCCAGACTTAGTGAAATTAACACTAGCCTGAAATTTCAGATCACGATGCTCCCTTTGGAGCAGCAAAACAAACTGATAAATGACCTGAACATGACAAGTAAGAACATGGCATGGAGCTACTCAACAAGCTTAACAAAACACCCAAAGTGACCTGGGGCCAAAAGGGTTCACAAGATACTCTACCGAGCTCACGAACATAGCTCGAACACAATCAGTTTTCAGACTTAGTGAAAACTGAGACATGCTGAAATTATAACTCACGAAGGCATGTAAACGAGCTCGATGCACTCACTACGGTGCAAGTCATGGCAAGGCAAGCATATATCTAGAAAGAAGACACAATATGCTAGCTACACAAGGCAAGAACAAAGGCATAGCATGCATGGAACACTAACGGTAGCATCGGCAAAATCGCAAACAAGTTGACGATCTGCCCAGATTAACAACGAAGCAAAAGTTGAGCTCGATTAAGTCAACCCAGAGCACTCCAAATATGCGAACAAAGAGATGGATGGATAGAGCAAAACATAAATTGCAAAACTCCCTTACTGATCATCCTCAAAAGAGGCACGGATCACTAGGAAACAAGCTGGACATATAGCATCATGAACTAAAATATCCCAGACTTGGTGAAAATCACTAAGTCCCTGAAATCAGCAATCTCAGGTACCTCTCTTCGCAAGCTTGCACAAGACAACACACACATCCTAAAAATGCATGGGTGGCACTTCTGGAAAGAACACAAAATGCTTAACAATTCATCCCAAAGGGGCACAGGCATATCATGCACGGATTAAACATGGCAAAAATGACAAAAGTGCATGATGAACTAACGGATCTGCAATTTAACTCACGAAGCCTCCTTCTAACAGCATTTAGGGCAACAAGATGACTTCAAATGCAAATGATGCAATGGAACGAAATGATGTACATGTCGAGCCGAAGATTCTGATATATCATATGCCCAAATCGGAGCTACGGATGCAAAGTTACGGGCAGTCAAAGAATGCATCATGAACTAGGGTTTGGGGAAAAAGTCAACCGATGCCCAGATCCAGATCTGGATCGGCATGCTTCCCAAGGCGGCGCCGGAGACACTGTAGCAGCCGGAGTCGGAGCTCGCCGGAGACGCGGACGCCGGTCGGGGAGGAGGCTGCCGGGGCGACGCCGGCGTGGAGGCGGGCGGCGCGGTGCCGGTGCTCCCGG
>NC_057795.1:192764150-192784301 GCF_018294505.1 Triticum aestivum | reverse complement strand
CCCCCACGTGGCGGCGCGGGATTCTCTGCGGCGGCGGGGCGGACAATGTCCGGCGCGGGCGGACACGTCCGGCCCGGCGCGGGGAAGATGGATCTTTTTTTTAGGGTTTTGAACGGGGGAAGAGGAGATCCGAATGGAGGGGGTATAAATAGGCATAAGTGGAGCTAGGAGAGTCCAAATGAGGTGCGGTTTTCGCCCACGCGATCGTGATCGAACGCTCTAGGACATGGAGCAGAGTTTGGTGGGTTTTGGGCCAAATTTGGGGGGTGTTGGGCTGCAACACACACGAGGCCTTTTCGGTCCCTCGGTTAACCGTTGGAGTATCAAACGAAGTCCAAATGATACGAAACTTGACAGGCGGTCTACCGGTAGTAAACCAAGGCCGCATGACAAGTCTCAGTCCAGTCCGGAAATGTTTGAACCCCACACATGAAAGAAAGCTGGAAATGGCCACCGGAGGAGAACGAAGCGCCGGAATGCAAAACGGACAACGGAGAAAATGCTCAAATGCATGAGATGAACATGTATGCAAATGCAATGCACGAGATGACATGGTAAGAGATGCACGAAAAAATAAAAACAACACACGGAGACAAAGACCCGAACCCAAGAAATAAATATAACTTAGCGTCAGAGACGACAAGAGTTGGATACAAATATGGAAAGTTACATCCGGGGTGTTACATACAATGAGTCGTGTCCTGTGGTAGCGTCGATGATTTGATCGATGCAAGGGAGAGGGAAGGGATCCTTGGGGCAAGCCTTATTGAGGTCCTTGAAATCGACACATAGGTGCCAGGATTCGTCCTTCTTTGGTACCATCACCAGGTTTGCTAGCCAGTCCGGGTGTTTTATTTCTCTGATGAATCCGGTTTCGAGTAACTTGGCTAGCTCCTCTCCCATGGCTTGTCGTTTAGGTTCTAAAAAGCGCCAAAGAGTCTGCTTGACCGGCTTGTATCCCTTCAGTATGTTTAGGCTATGCTCGGCCAGCCTGCGTGGGATACCTGGCATATCTGAAGGGTGCCAGGCGAAGATGTCCCAATTCTCGCGCAAGAATGCCCGCAGTGCTGCGTCTATTGTGGGGTTCAGCTGTGCCCCGATGGATGCTATTTTTGTAGAGTCCGTTGGGTGGACTTGGAATTTGACTATTTTGTCCGCTGGTTTGAAAGAGGTGGACTTGGATCGTTTATCGAGTATCACATCGCCCCTGTCCACCGTGGAGCGCAACGCTATTAGTTCTTCGGCCGCGAGGGCTTCGGATAATGCCTCAAGGGCCAGGGCAACGGTTTTGTTTTCGGCACGGAGTGCTACGGCCGGATCACTGGCTAGAGTGATGATTCCGTTGGGCCCGGGCATCTTGAGCTTCATGTACCCGTAATGGGGTATAGCTTGGAAGCTCGTGAATGCAACCCGCCCTAAAAGGGTGTGGTATCCGCTACTGAACGGGGCCACTTGGAATGTGATTTCTTCGGACCTGTAATTCTCTGGTGTGCCGAATACCACATCTAGTGTGATTTTTCCCACGCATCGTGCCTCCTGGCTAGGGATAATTCCTTTGAAGGTCGTGCTACTTTGCTCAATGCGACTCTTGTCTATTTCCAGTTTGTTGAGGGTTTCCTCGTAGATGAGGTTTAATCCACTGCCACCGTCCATGAGCACTTTAGTAAGCCGGAAGCCGTCCACAATTGGGCTAAGGACCAAAGCGGCTGGTGCTCAGACTGTTCGGAATTGAGGTTGGTCCCTGGCATTGAAGGTTATGGCCGTGTCATTCCATGGATTTATTGCTGCAACGTGGCAAACTTTGGCGAGGCTGCGGAGTGCTCGCTTGTGCCTGTTATTTGAGGCGAAAGTCTCGAAGACTGTCAATACTGTATTGTTATTTTCTGCGAGATGATGCTCTGCGGTATCGTTGATGAGGAGATCCTCGCTGCTCTTGGCCACCTGCCGGAGTATCCAACATGCTCTAAGGATGTGTGTTGGTATGGTATCCGGTGTGGTGTGAATTTTGCATGGCCCATTGAGCCATCCCTCCAATACGGTTCCACGCCCTGTAGTGGGCTTTGGTGTCTTTGTAATTGGATCGGGTGACTTGCGAGAGTGCACCCTTTTAGTTCGGACGAGGGGTTTAGTGAGGGCCGGAGGATCCCAAAATTTTGCTTGGGTTTTCCAGGCGCTTTCCATCGCACAGTACTTCTGTACTATGGTCGCCAAGTTAGCGAAGTGTGTTATGTCACGACGACTTATGGCGTTGAGGATTCCCTTGTCCGTGCAATTTTTGCAAAAGAATGAGATTGCGTCTTCCTCGCGATAGTCCTTGACCTTGTTCATTACAAGGAGGAATCTGACCCAAAAGTGATGTACTGTCTCTTGGGACTCTTGTCTAATGTGGGAGAGATCACTTGTATCTGGGTGGATGGGTAGATTTAAGTCCGAACCCTGACCCGATCTACGACCCAGGGGCGGAGGAGCTTCCGAACTTGGCAGTTCGGGCTCCGGGATGTTGCCAAATTTTTCTGGCCTGCTGTCCGATTCTAAGCTCGGAGTCTGGGTCATGTCCTCCCGCAGACGGGTATCCAGCTCAGAGAGCTCGGGAATCCGGACATAGTTCGTCCTTAGTATAGAGGAAGAATTGCTGCACTGTTCCTCCACCACCGCTATCTGACGAGTGACCGGTGGAGAGTTAATCTCTCTTTGGTCGGGTTTAAGCCCGATCTGATCATAGTCCGTAGCGACTCCCAAGGCGGCGATGCGATCCAAGAGCTCGTTCAAGGACGAGAGCTCCATTGGATCCATCTGCTCGGTGTATTCCGAGATGACGTGGAGGCTGTTTTTGATGACCCGAGAAGTCATCGTCGGCACGACGGCCGAACGGGCGGTCATGACGAAGCCGCCTAGTCGGAGAGTTTGGCCTAAAGCCAGGGCTCCTCCAGAGGTGATGTTGTCCTTGATAATAAGGTGAGCCATCAACCCTTTTTCGACGTCACAGTGGAACTCTCAATGAAAGCACCAATGTCGATGTCAAAACCGGCAGATTCCGGGCAGGAGGTCCCGAACTGTGCGTCTAAGGCTAATGGTAACAGGAGGCGGGGGACACAATGTTTACCCAGGTTCGGGCCCTCTCGATGGAGGTAATACCCTAATTCTTGGTTGATTGATCTTGATGATATGAGTATTACAAGAGTTGATCTACCATGAGATCGTAGAGGCTAAACCCTAGAAGCTAGCCTATGATTATGATTGTTGTTGTCCTACGGACTAAACCCTCTGGTTTATATGGACATCGGAGGGGGCTAGGGTTACACAGAGTCGGTTACAAAGAAGGAAATCTACATATCCGAATTGCCAAGCTTGCCTTCCATGCAAAGGAGAGTCCCACCCGGACACGAGACGAAGTCTTCAATCTTGTATCTTCATAGTCCAACAGTCCGGCATAAGCATATAGTCCGGCTGCCCGAGGACCCCCTAATCCAGGACTCCCTCAATGGGTAACCCAACCGTGTCATCTGCACGGTGCTTGGGGAATAGGAGAATTTTAAGGCGAGTAGGGAGGCACATGACTTTTACTGCCTTTATAAAGGGATAAGGACTCACCCTTTTTCACCCATGCCTTCTCCTTCCTCTGCCCATCCATTCTTGAGCTCCAGCGCCCAAGCTCTCGCCTTCCCCGCCCAAAAAAGCACTCCAATCATGTCCGGATCCGAAGCAGGAGGCAAGTGGATGGCCTGCTCCATCAAGGAGGACATCAAGAAGCTCCGACAGGCCAGGTACCTGGCCCCGGAAATCGTTCACCGACTTCCGGCCAAGGGATAGATCGTCCCCACCCGGAGCCCCAGGAGAGGGTAGTGTTTCTCACACACTTCGTCCGCGGGCTTGGATTCCCTCTCCACCTGTTCGTTCGCGGACTCATGTTCTACTACAGGCTGGACTTCCATGATGTGACCCCCTATTCCATCCTCAACATATCAGCATTTATTGTCGTGTGTGAGGCCTTCCTCCGCATCCCACCTCACTTCGGGTTATGGCTGAAAACCTTCAATGTGAAGCCGAAGGTGGTGAGCGGCCAACAAGCAGAGTGCGGAGGCACCATGGTGGGCAAGATGCCCAACGTCACCTGGCCTGAAGTCTCCTTCGTGGAGACAGTCAAAGGATGGCAGTCGGGGTGGTTCTACATCACTGAGCCGCGCGAAACCAACTGGGTTGCGGCTCCCGCATTTCGGTCCGGAGTCCAGATGCGGCTCACCTCCTGGCAAGAGAAAGGCATGACCTGGTCTTCCTCGGGCGAGCTGACGGCATTCCAGGCGTGTGTTCATAACATGATAAACAAGAGAATCAAGATCGTCAACGTGATCCAGGTGATGCTCGTTCGCTGGATCCTTCCGTGCCAAAGCCGGACTTGCCATTTATGGGAGTTTGATCCGACCAAGCACCATACCCTACTAGAGCTCTTCGGCACGACGCACGATATATCTGGAAGGTACTCTTTAAGGCTAACAAGGTGCCGCCGCCCACGACCAAGGATCATGGGCATAGAATAACTCGCCTACTAATCCGGTAAGTTCTTTCATGTTTTCAAGGTGTACCCTTTACTTGCATATTCGCCGGAGAAGAAGGCTAAGAAGAAGGTCAAGGGGACCAGAGGTGGTTGTCGGTGTCAAAACCGGCGGATCTTGGGTAGGGGGTCCCGATCTGTGCATCTAGGCGGATGGTAACAGGAGACAAGGGGCACGATGTTTTTACCCAGGTTCGGGCCCTCTCGGTGGAGGTAAAACCCTACTCCTGCTTGATTAATATTGATGATATGGGTAGTACAAGAGTAGATCTACCACGAGATCAAGGAGGCTAAACCCTAGAAGCTAGCCTATGGGATGATTGTTGTTCGTCCTACGGACTAAAACCCTCCGGTTTATATAGACACCAGAGAGGGCTAGGGTTACACAGAGTCGGTTACAATGGTAGGAGATCTACATATCCGTATCGCCAAGCTTGCCTTCCACGCCAAGGAAAGTCCCATCTGGACACAGGACGAAGTCCTCAATCTTGTATCTTCATAGTCTTGGAGTCCGGCTAAAGATGATAGTTCGGCTATCCGGACACCCCCTAGTCCAGGACTCCCTCAGTAGCCCCTGAATCAGGCTTCAATGACGACGAGTCCGGCGCGCATATTGTCTTCGGCATTGCAAGGCGGGTTCCTCCTCCGTATAATTCATTGAAGATTTTGAACACCAGGATAGTGTCCGGCTCTGCAAAATAAGTTCCACATACCACCATAGAGAGAATAATATTTACACAAGTTCGACCTGCTAACGTATTTCGTGGCATGACGTCACACCACGGCCAAGCCTTTATTTGAATTGTTTTTATCGTTCCACCTCAGCGCGTTTAGCGAAGCGGTTTCCTTGGCATGTCTTGTCAAAGCAGAGATCATGTCCCCTTATTCTGGGATTCTCATTAATACGGGCGTGGGTAACCCAACCGCGCCCATTGGCACGCCCCCTCTATCGAAGGCGAGTCCCAAACGGTCACGGGGAGGGCTCTTGGTATTCAACCTCTTTATAACGAGACCAAGGCCTGCTCCTTTTTTTCAATTTCAATCGAATCCGCCCCTCGCCCCGAGTTCCAACACCCAAGGCTCCAGATTCAGGCGCTTCGGACCTTCGATAATGTCCGGCTCCAACCTGCAAGGCCGCTGGATGCCTTCTTCCATCACGAAAGAAGATGTGCTAAAGCTGAGAGACGCCAGGTATCTAACCGGCGAAATTTTGCATAGGCTGCCTGCCCAAGGGCAAGTTATTCCTACCCTTGAGCCCGGTGAGAGCGTGGTGTTCGTGTCTCACTTCCGTCGGGGTTTAGGCTTCCCGATAGACCCTTTCTTGAGGGGGCTCATGTTTTATTATGGGCTGGAGTTCCACGACTTGGATCCGGAGTCCATCCTCCACATCTCGTTGTTCATTGTAGTATGCGAAGCTTTCCTCTGCACTACCCCTCACTTCGCATTGTGGCTCAAGACCTTCAATGTGGAGCCGAGGATGATCGAGGGGTAGTAGGCAGAGTGCGGAGGGGCTGTTATAAGCAAGAGTGCTGACGCTCCCTGGCCCGAGGGCTCTTTTCAAGAGGAGCTCGGTTTGTGGCAACATGAGTGGTTCTACGTCACCGTTCCCAAGGGCACCAGATGGGTGGCGCCACCTGCCTTTCGTTCGGGCCCTCCACAATGGCTGGCATCATGGGTCAACAAAGGGCTTGACTGGGGGCCGTCCAAGGACGTACCTTTGTTGCAGGGCCGTATTCAAGACCTCCAAGAGAGGGAGATCAATCTGGTTGTAGTGGCGCATGTCATGCTGATTCGGCGCCTTCTGCCCTGCAAGCGTCGCCCCCTCCGCCTGTGGGAATTCAATCCGGAGGGACCGCGAGCTCTCCAACACTTCATGGGTGTGACGCCCGTGGAGATGTATAAACTGTTCTTCGGATCACAAGAGACGTGTCCGGACTTGAACGAGGACGCAGGTCTGAGCTGCAATCACCCGGATACTCAAGTAAGTAGTCCTGTGCACGGACACTCTATCCGTACATTTGTCATAAACTTGCCCTTTAAAGAGCTGTCCCTTGAACAGGAATGGATAGCAAAAGCAAAACTAATAAGGTGTCCGGCCCCCCTCCCTGAGACCGCGCTGGATCCTGTGTTAACCAAGATGCTGGAGGCTGCGCCTTTGGAAGAGGGCGAAGGGGGGAACAGGAAAGCTACTGCCTCTGCTAAGGAGGCTCTCAAGAAAGGGGGGGATCGAGAATCCCTCCCTCCAAGGGGAGAAGAGGACCGCTTCTGAAGATCCGGAGGCCAAGGCCTCAAAGCGGGGGAAGAAATCTTCACTAGAGGGTCCTGCACCGGGAGAAGCCCTGGCCGCATTATTTCCCTAGGGAAATCAGCCCTCGAGCGAGCCGTAAGTAGAAAGGGGAGTCTTGTAATAAGGGACATCCCTGTTTTTATTTCTGAAGATAAACGAAGTTTTTACCTTGTAGTTCGGATCTCAGCCCTTCTCAGCAGAGCTCATCTTCGGGGGATCTTCGTCCGGAGATGATGGAGAGCGAAACACCTCCATCTGCCGCACCATCAGGCGGGGTGGACAACCCTGAGGTGTCGTTGCGGAGGGTTTCCCCAAGTCCGGCGGGTCCGGAAGGTTCAACACCAACTGGTGTACGGTCGGAGGAGCTGAAGGATCTGCTCGGGCGAGCGTCTATCTCAGAAGATCACCGTATGTTAATGGGTACGGTGATTGAAAGGATTTCATCCGCTGAGAGCGGGTTGCATGAGGCCGTCATAAGTTTACTGACGGGGTTTGAGGTACGTAAAAATGATATACCTTGTGACAGTTTTGCATATAGAATGCGCCCTGTATAGATAGTAGCCCCTGAGACTCGGTACGTTGTCAAAAGCGATAGCGTGCCGAGGATCATAATCTTAGTTGTAAGATGTCACCCTTCCTATACAGGTGGCGGAGCGTTCGGTGGCCAGCCGGACTGATAGATTTTCCAAACTGAAGCAGCAACTTGACATTGCGGATGCGGACATCGTGCTGGTCAATAAGCGACTTGACGAGTCACAAGGTATGTGGCTTCTCCGCGGACACCTAGTAAGGGAGCTTGACGCCCGTGTCTTACAACATGTATGCTTAATGCAGATGGTGCCGCTGCTATGGAGGACCTTCGGGCAGAGCTCGCCCGAGCCAAGGAGCAAGCCAGAAAAAGTAATGCGGCTGCCTTGAAGGCGGCCGAAGAGCTGAAAGCTGAACAGGCTGCTCACTGCCGAAGCAGGGGGGAAATGGCCTAGATGGCCGTGAAGCTGAAGAATGCTACCGACCGCTGCGAGTTTCTTGAAAAAGAACGCCGAACGGAGCAAGAGGACCTGAAGAAGGCCACCGCCGAAGCCAAGGATGCCTGCTTCGCGATGAGAGCTATAAAGGAGGATCTACGTCAAGCCGGGGATATCGTGGCTGGAAAGCCCTTTCTGCTGCAGAGGAAGTTCACGGATCTGAAGTATGCTCAGTTGGGCCAGCTGTGGGGTGCGGAGGATGCTTATCTGGATTTGGCGGCGAGTGTCGCGGACGCGGTCGCACACTTATGAGGCCAAAAGGATCACGGAATGGAGGAGCTTTTTTGGTCGCAATTTCATAGTCCAGAGCGTCCACTTCCATTAACCGATCGGTTAGCCGAATGGGCTGAGCTGAATAGGTTGTCCGGATTTGCCATGAAGGATGTCGTGACTCATTTGTGGCCGAGAAGGCCCGAGCCGAAGAGTTATTTTGGCTTGGTGCAGTAGTTCCTTGATGCAGTGCCGCATATCGATGCAATTAAACGGTCGTCATGCATAGAGGGTGCACGGATGACATGTATGATTTGTGAAACCATGTTTCAAATATAATATAAGGGCTTTTTATACTTGTGCATTCAAGTATTGAAATACCTCCTGTGCAGCCATTAATGTATATGTGTATATAACCTGAAAGATGGCAGTCTTCGGCTTCGGCCCCCATGCACATAGTGCGGGGGTGTTTGCAAAAAAGCGCATTTTCACACTTAATCCAACGTCTTGGTCCTGTGAAGGAGGTGATAGCGTAGCAAACTAGGCAACCGGACTATAATGCTTTATCACTTTCACTTAGCCATAGGAGTTCGATGGTGGGGCTACTATATAGCCCCTAGGCGCACCGCACTCTCCAAATTCGGGGCGCATATGTGCCTGACCGGGAAATGGTCCTTCGTCCAAGCGGAGGAATTCTAAACATTTCGGTGGTTGATCGAGTGGTTGACCAGTCTCTCGCTATATCATGACAGTCAGTTTTCGGCTTTCTCTACTGAGGTGCTCACCTGGACGAACCAGGGCACAATCGCAGTAGTTCTCCTGGTGCCGCATTAGCCGATAGAGCGGAACGTAAGGCAGCAAAACATAGGAGCCGGGCAAACCCAACATTTGACCAAAGACATGATTCAGAGCTGATGCATATAAGGCCTAACTCGAGACGCCGAACACTCCCTAAGGTATTCGGTCTTTATGAAAACGAGCAAAACAATGCCCTAAGCCCCTAGTGTCCAGGTACGCGCAAAAATTTCTGACGCGGCCGATGCCAAAACGCCAGCCTCCTCCTCGGTTATAGTATGAAACTGGGGGATGTGTATCAACAAGAGATAGTAAGAAACGTTTATGCAGGGTCTTAATCTGAAAAGAATCCTTGCAACGGGTCCCTACTGCACGTCTGCGCCTGTGTCTCCGTTGTGCCGTATCCTGGACGGGTGTAGCACGGTGTTCATCTATAAAAGAGAAGAACTTAGTTGTAAAAAGGGATCGTGCAAAAAATGTGTAAACAGAGTATAATTCAAAAGATGAATGAAATTGAGCTTTATTGTCTCTTATTGTACATGCGTGCAACCCCTTGTAAGGAGGTATGCGGCTAGTAAGCCCCTTGTTTATTTATGCTGGACTCGCCTAACCGTGTCCGGGATCTGAATGACCTGTTTAGGTGCGTTGATCAGCAAAGCCGGATTAGTGTGTGGCTGTCAAGGCAGCCTCACTTTCTTCCGTATTCAAGGAACACTCAAAGTTTCCCTTTAATGAGATGATGCCGCATGGACCGGGCATTTTAAGTGTAAGAGATGCGTAATGCGGTATTGCGTTAAAGCGGGCGAAAGCTTTGCGTCCCAATAGTGCTTGATAGCTACTTTTAAATGGGGCGATGTGGAAGACTAACTTTTCACGAGGAAGTTGTCGGATGAGCCGAACACAACTTCTAGTGGTAGAGAGCCCGTACAATGGGCATATGGGCCTGGCATCACTCCTTTAAAGGAAGTGTTGCTATGGCGCATTTTTGTTAGGTCTATTGCCATTCTATGGATTGTGTCCTGATGTAGCAGGTTTATATCACTGCCACCGTCCATTAGGACTTGTGTAAATTGTAGTCCATCGATTATAGGATCTAATATCAAAGCAGTCCATCCTGCATTCCGGATACTTCCCGAGTAATCCTGATGGTCGAAAGTGATTGGTCTTGACATCCAGTGTCGGGACTCCGCTGGGGTGGACCCTGCGGCGCGTACTTTAATGGGCGCCGCTCTATTTTTTCCTGTTATCACTTGAAGTGAGTTTACTGTTTTGACCTCTTGTGGGAAATTCCTTTGTTTTCCAATGCTCTGCTTGTGGGGTTCGTCATCGTGCTCACTTGGTGTGTCGAGCCCCTTGTGTTCGGCGTTAAGTCGGCTGGACTGTTTGAAGACCCAACAATCTCTATGGGTGTGGTTTGCAGGCTTCTCGGAGGTACTGTGGATTTGGCATATCTTGTCCAAGATTTTGTTTAGGTTGGATAGCTCGTCGCTGTTGTCCTTGAGAGGCAGTTTTTTGTTGGTCTGCTGGGAGCTTTTGAATCCGGCGTTGACTGCCGTGCTCTTTGGACCATTTCCCTTAGTCCGGCGCTGGTCCTTGTTGCGTCGTGGTTTCCCATTTCCATCCCTGACCTCGGATGTACTTGGGTCGCTGGTTCTGCATCTTGCCAGCCAGCTATCCTCTCCCGCGCAAAAGCGGGTCATGAGGCTTGTTAGTGCGGCCATTGTTCTTGGCTTTTCCTGGATGAGGTGTCTGGCGAGCCATTCGTCTCGGACGTTATGTTTGAAGGCTGCTAAGGCTTCAGCGTCTGGACAGTCGACTATTTGGTTCTTTTTAGTGAGGAACCTGTTCCAGAATTTGCGGGCTGACTCTCCAGACTGTTGAGTTATGTGACTTAAATCGTCTGCATCCGGAGGGCGGACATAAGTCCCCTGAAAATTTGCCCGAAACACATCCTCGAGCTCTTCCCAACTTCCAATGGTATTTTCTGGGAGGCTTTTGAGCCAATGCCGTGCTGGCCCTTTGAGCTTGAGGGGTAAGTATTTTATGGCGTGGAGGTCATCTCCTCTAGCCATATGTATGTGCAGGATGTAATCCTCAATCCAGACTCCAGGGTATGTTGTTCCGTCGTATGCCTCTATGTTTGCGGGCTTGAATCCTGCTGGAAATTCATGATCCAGCACCTCATCGGTGAAACATAGGGGGTGTGCGGCACCCCTGTATTTGGGTGTGCCGTGATGTTCGAATACTCGACGTGTTGTATTGCTTTCTAGAGCTTTCTTTCTTGGCCCATAGATGGACCTGACCGGGCCATCCTTTTTGTGAGGATCCTTATGTGGATCACGTGCCGGCTTGTGTGCGGTGCCGCTTGCCGCTCTTTGCTTGTCATGTGGTCGTCTATCTGACCGGACGACCTCTTTGTTCTTTGATTGTGGGGGCTCTACGACCTCCTCGTCAAATTTGGGCAGTAGTTTGCGCTTCGGGTAGCTCTTTGTTTGGCGACTATCGCCGTATCTGTCTGCGGTCTTTTGTACTTTGCTCCATCTCATTTGAGTATGTCTTCCACTGTTTTGAGCTTCTGCTTCTGCTTCTTTAGACTTCGTGTAGTGATGACGAGCCTTTTGTGGAGGTTCTTCTGCTCCAACGATGTGTCTGGCGTGAGATCGTCGGGACTGTTGTTTTCGCCGGGGACGGATTGTTTATCCAATTTATCTTGTTTGGATGGTTGCTCGGGGCATGTTCATCGTCCGCCGGTTCATCCTGCTCTATGGCTGGGTCTGTATGGGTGCTGTCGTTGTTGAGGCGGGACTTTGAGCGGCGCTTACATCGCTGTTTTAACTGTTTTTCGAGGGAATTATTCTTCGCAGCGTCTCGTTTTTCCTCGTTATCGCTTCCTTTAGGTGTATCCACCATATATACATCATGAGTTGAGGTGGCCTTCCAGTGCCCTGTGGGTGCTGGTTCTTCGTCATCTCTGGCATCGTCGTTCATACCGTTGATGTCTTCGGAGTCGAAGTCTAGCATGTCGGTTAAGTCGTCGACGGTGGCTACGAAGTGGGTGGTGGGTGGGTTTTGAATTTCTTCGTCGTCCGCATCCCAATCGTCTTGAACATAATCCGGCCAGGGCTCTCCTGATAAAGAGAGATACTTTAGTGAATTCAGGATGTTGCCAAGAGGTGAGTGCTGAAAGATGTCCGCAGCGGTGAACTCCATGATCGGCGCCCAATCGGGTTCGATTGGCAGGGGCGCGGAAGGTTTGGGGTCCGGAGAGGAGTCTGGCACCTTGGAGTCACGAGCTTCACAAGGGACAGGGTTGGTATTCGGCTCTATCGCCGTTGAGGTAGCAGCCCCCGAGGCGGTGTCCAGCCACCCATCCTCGATCGGCGCAGTCGGTTCTGTAAGGGTAGGAGCGGACTCTTGTGCGGCCTCCAGGGCACTATCTGGTAGCAGAGCTAAATCATGCCCATCGTGGCAGTGCGGCGCGCTCGGCTGTGGCTCGAATCCGTCGAAGATCAAGTCTCCGCGGATGTCAGCCATATAGTTCAAACTTTCAAATCTGACCTGATGGCCAGGGGCGTAGCTTTCAATCTGCTCCAGATGGCCAAGTGAATTGGCCCGCAGTGCAAAGCCGCCGAATACGAAGATCTGTTCGGGGAGAAAAGTCTCACCCTGGACCGCGTCGTCGTTGATGATCGAAGGACCATCGGGCCTATAGGTGATACCACAGATGAACTCTCAATGAAAGCACCAATGTCGGTGTCAAAACCAGCGGATCTCGGGTAGGGGGTCCCGAACTGTGCGTCTAGGCGGATGGTAACAGGAGACAAGGGACACGATATTTTTACCCAGGTCCGGGCCCTCTCGGTGGAGGTAAAACCCTACTCCTGCTTGATTAATATTGATGATATGGGTAGTACAAGAGTAGATCTACCACGAGATCAAGGAGGCTAAACCCTAGAAGCTAGCCTATGGTATGATTGTTGTTCGTCCTACGGACTAAAACCCTCCGGTTTATATAGACACCGGAGAGGGCTAGGGTTACACAGAGTCAGTTACAATGGTAGGAGATCTACATATCCGTATCGCCAAGCTTGCCTTCCACGCCAAGGAAAGTCCCATCCGGACACGGGACGAAGTCTTCAATCTTGTATCTTCATAGTCTTGGAGTCCGGCCAAAGATGATAGTTCGGCTATCCGGACACCCCCTAGTCCAGGACTCCCTCAGTGGTCTCCGCCGCAAGGATACTTCGGATGCGACGTCCGATGACGCCGAGTCTCACTCCTCCGCGGAAGACGACGAGGAAGAGGAGGAGGAGGAGGAAGAAGAAATCTATTCCCCCCTGCAGGGGGAGAAATAAGAGGATGGCCTCCACGCATCTGGAAGCTGAGGCGTCCAAGAAGGGGAAAGCTTCCCTTCCAATAGCTCCGCAGTGGCCACTGACAACAGCTGGGAGTGGGAGCCCAAGGAGAAGCCCTTGGCCAAATTGTAAGTATCCGGACACGTTCGTGTATCCAGCCTCTTTACTTTATTGTTTTAATGTGCTGATTTATGTATTTGCAGTCCGACTCGGTCCAACCTCGAGCGGTCCTTATCTTCGGAGGACTCGTTGGATCCGGCCGCGATGGACAGCGGGACCCTTCCCTCGGCCTCCTCTCCCAAGGACATAGATGGCGCTGAGGCATCGTCCCGAAGGATCCTAGGTCCGGGAGAGAATCCGGAGGCCGTCAGGGAGGCGCCGGAGGGAGAAGCCTCGGCTGCCAGACACATGGGGGAGCAGACCCCCATGGATACTAAAGAATACGACCCTCATTTGAATATAATTCTGGAGACCCATACGGCTCCGGAATCAGGCGAGCAACCCTCTTCAAAGGAAGGGGCGTGCCTATCCCTCCGGTGACCTCTGTCCATCCAGAGGCGCTAGACACTTTGTTGGAGGCGCTTCGAGGCGCTTCCATTGTCAAAGAACACCGTACCCTTATGGGTACGGTGATTGAGAGGATCTAGTCCGCAAAAAGTGGACTGACCGAAGCCTGCACTAGCCTTCTAACTGGCTTTGAGGTAAGCAATGCAACTATAAAAAGAATGTCACAGTATAGACAGTAGCCCCTGATACTCTGTCGAGTGTTCGGAAAGAAAAGCTGAACAGATGATCAAATAATTTTCGCAGGAGTCTAATCTAATATGTCTATGTGAATAAGCAGGCGTCGCTGCTGGCTGCGACCGCTCACACTGCAGAAGTCTCCGGACTGAAGCAGAATCTAGAGCGGGCCGAGGAAGAGCCCGACCGTGTGAAGAAGCAATTGGAGGACAGTCAAGGTATGCAGTGACCTTGTATATATTCAGGAAGGATGAATGATTCGTGCTGACTAAAGTGCCATGAAATTTATTAGGGGCAATGTCGGTGTACAAAAGCAGGGGCTCTGCTTTTGACCCCTTTGCTTGTGCGCGGGCAGTCAGAGCCTCCCGCCGTGGCCACACGTAACAGGGAAGGAAAGGGAAGCCGGAGGAAAGCCGAAGCCACAAGGACAATCGAAGCAACAACAAGGACCAAGGCCACAAAGATCAGATAGGCGTAGTAGGTTCCCCCGGCAAGGACCCTTGTCGGGGCAGCCTCAGCAGCCCGGGCAATACCCTTGCCGGGGCAGCCCGCCCACGCCAGCCGAAGTGAGCCACCCTTGAGCCCACCAACGCTAGGCGAATGCGTTGGGACAGGGCTCGGGAGGCACCTCCGTGGTGGCATGCAAATCTTTGTGAAGACATAAAATGCCCATGATCAAAAGAGGTTAGGAAGGCAACTATCCTCACCGAAGGAACCCACAAGACCCCCGGCAAGATCCTTCTTGGGGGAGCCAGCGTGCCACGGCAAGACCCTTGTCGGGCCACCCGGCAAGACCCTCACCAAGCGCACCGGCAGGGCAACTGCCAGGCCCGAGCCAGCCAAGTCTTCACCGCCGTTCGCATGCAGCTGCTGACCCAGCCAGCTTGTAACACCCACGATGCGGCTATATCTCCCACGTGTCGAAGCATGACTTAGAGGCATAACCGCATTGTGGTTTTGTCGCAAGAAGGGTCATCTTCACACAATCCCATGTAATGAACAAGAATGGGATAAAGAGTTGGCTTACAATCGCCACTTCACATAGTGAACATATAATAAATCATACATCATTCAGAGTACACACATAGTCCGACTACGGACGAAGCCAAAAGAAAAGAAGATAACCCAACTGCTAGATCCCCGATCGTCCCAACTAGGCTCCACTACTGATCAACATGAAACGAAACATAGCAACAACTAAGATCTTCGTTGAGCTCCCATCTGAGCTCGGTTGCATCACCTGTACTGGTATCATCGGCACCTGCAACTGTTGTGATAGTATCTGGTGAGTCACAAGGACTTAGCAATCTCAAACCCGCGAGTTCAAGACTATTTAAGCTTATGGGTAGGAAGTGGTAATGAGGTGGAGTAGCAGCAAGCACTAAGCATATATGGTGGCTAACATACGCAAATAAGAGCGAGAAGAGAGCAAATGGAACGATCGTGAACTAGCAATGATCAAGAAGTGATCTTGAACTCCTACTTACGTCAAACATAACCCAAAACCGTGTTCACTTCCCGGACTCCGCTGAAAAGAGACCATCACGGCTACACACGCGGTTGATGCGTTTTAATTCGTATCTGGTGTCAAGTTATCTACAACCGGACATTAAAAAATTCCCATCTGCCTATAACCGCAGGCACAGCTTTCGAAAGTTTATACCCTGCAGGGGTGTCCCAACTTAGCCCATCACAAGCTCTCACAGTCAATGAAGGATATACCTTCTCCTGGGAAGACCCGATCAGCCTCGGAATCCTGGTTCGCAAGACATTTCGACAATGGTAAAACAAGACCAGCAAAGCCTACCGCTGTGCCGACAAATCCCGATAGGAGCTGCACATATCTTGTTCTCAGGGCACACCGGATTGTCCAAACTTCCGGTAGGCCAGCCCAGAGTTGCCCCTGGTGGCCACCGGCGGCTGACAGGTTGGACCAACACTCACGACGAGCACTGGCCCGGGGGGGGGGGGGCTAAAATAAAGATGACCCTTGAGTCTGCAGAACCCAAGGGAAAAAGGCTTAGGTAGGCAAATGGTAAAACCAAGGTTGGGCCTTGCTGGAGGAGTTTTATTGAAAGCGAACTGTCAAGGGGGTCCCATAAATCACCCAACCGCGTGAAGAACGCAAAATCCGGGAACATAACACCGGTATGACGGAAACTAGGGCGGCAAGAGTGGAACAAAACACCAGGCAAAAGGCCGAGTCTTCCACCCTTTACCAAGTATATAGATGCATTAATTAAATAAGAGATATTGTGATATCCCAAAATAATCCTGTCCATCATGGAGCAATCTTCAACTTCACCTGCAACTAACAACGCTATAAGAGGAGCTGAGCAAAGCGGTAACATAGCCAAACAACGGTTTGCTAGGAAGGGTGAAAAGGTTAGAGGCTGACATGGCAATATGGGAGGCATGGTAAACAAGTGATAGGTAGCGTAGGATAGCGATAGAACGAAGCAACTAGCAAGCAAAGATAGAAGTGATATCGAGGGTAAAGGTCATCTTGGCTGAGATCCCGATAGGAAGAAGAACGAGTCCATGAAGAAGATAAACGGACGTAGTTGAACGAATCCTCACAACTCCGGAGCGAAACCGAAGCTAACGAGAGAAGCAAACCGGAAAGAAGCAAACAATATGGTAAACACACAAGCATAATCATGGCATGATGCACAAACAAGTATGATGTATGTCCGGTTAAATGAGGCATGGCATGGCAATATGCACAAACAACACTACAAGTTAAGTGGAGCTCAATATGCAACGAGTTGCATATTGACGGAACACCACATCAATTATTTAGTTCTCTCTCGGTTATGCTACCAAACAATATTAAGTGTTGTAAAACATGGCAAGAGGTGAAGCATAAATAAACTAACTATTTAGGCAAGTTTAAATGAGGCCGGAACAACAAACAACAATTCCGGAAAGTCCCCATGTCATTTAGTAGTTAAAGCAAACACAATTTTAAGCATTTAAATGTTGTTATCATGATGCGGATGACATATACAAGTTTATGCAATTTTTATGAAAACATTAACATGAGCATGATACGAGGCATTTGGTCACCATGGCGGAACGAAAAGGGTGCCACGACGGCGAAACAAAAATGGTGCCACGGCAACATATCCGAAAATGATGCCACGGCAACATATCCGAAAATGATGCCATGGCAACATATCGGTTCTGGTAGCTCACGGAGATACCGGTGCAAAAGGAGGCGTGCGGATGAGCGCAACATGCTAGAGATGGTGGGGTGCTCCCGACTACCGGGTTCCCACGGGACGGCGGCATGGCAAACGAGGAACGTGCAAAGATCAAACGGGCACGGAGCAAACATATAGTACATCTCATACATGCAAGGGCATCTCATCGCGGTCGTCTCGGGTTATACCTTCGAAGCGTGCGTTCTCGGCGCGGTTCGGGTTCGTCGAGGGAAGTAGTCGTTCACGGGTCGTAGGGGAAGTAGTCGTTCATGTTTGTTCCGAAGAGGCACTTGACGAATCCAGCATCTTCGGGGCGACGGTAGTGGAAGTAGTGGAAGTAGTTGTACACGGCGACGGTAGTTGTACACGTTTCCGTAGATGTTCAGGTCGATGGTAGTGGTACACGCGACGTCGGGGTACTTGTCGGTCTGGTCTTGGCGGTGTAGGTGTACACGTTGTCGGGGTACTTGTCGCATCACCGGGTGTAGTCGAACCTGGCAAGCGATGGTCGTCGTGCTACTTGACGAATCCACGTAGATGTTCAGGGTCGCCGAGAGGAACTTGTCAAATGGAATCCACCGAGGCGGTCTTGTGTCCCTGGATTCAGTGGCCTTGGCAATGACAAAAGGGGCAGCATCACAAGTCACGGACAGAGGAGGTGCTACCGGGCACTGATGGTGGTGGAGCAGGGGAAGTCAACGTGAGCTCGTGTGCAGGCGGATCGAGCAGGCAGCAACGCTGCTCGTCCTCCTCGGTCGAAGCAGAGGAGGCGACGGCGCGGGCCTGCTGAGGAGCTTGGGGCGGACATGGGGGCTCCTGCTCCTGCCGAAGACGACAACGACGAAGGAGGGAAACGTGAGGCAGGGGGCGTCGGAGTGGATCTCAGCCACGGGGAAGGTGGACGGCGAGCTTCGGAGCAAGGGGAGGCGGTGGTGCTGGCCATGGCGCCAGTGCACGGGGACGGTCACAGCTTCGAACGGCGACGGGGGACAAGGGCGAGGCGACGTCGCAGGATTGTGGGAGGCGAAGCCATAGGGCGGCGCGGTAGAGATGCGGCAAGGAGCTCCGGCAGGGACCAAGGCAGTGGTAGGGGAGGACCCTGGAGGCGGGGCGACGAGCGATAGGAGGGTTCAGGCGCGGTGGAGGCGACGAGGGGATCGGGAGGAGCGGGGCTCTGCCTGGCGATGTGGGGAGTGCGAGGGAGATGGGATCGGGCGCAGGAGGTGGGGGGATCGAGCGAAGGGTTGCGGCGCTGAGGGAGGAGACGAGGGAGAGAGATGCGGGTCGAGAGATGAGGGTTCAGGGCTAGGGTTAGAGCTGGGTTTAGGTAGTGGGCTGCGGCTGGTCTGCTTCTCTCCCTCTACTCTTTTATTTTCCAAAACAGAAAATAGCAAAGAGGAAAAGAAGAGGAAAGGAAGTGTCGGGGAAGAAGTTGGACACGTGGATAATTTTCCCGGACTCACAAAAATATGCCCGTTCCAAGAAAAATAGAAAGGCCATGATTGAAAGATTTAAATTCAAACTCATTTGAATTTAATTCAAATGGGTTTGAACTAGGACTTGATAAAAGGAAGATCCAAAAATGTTCAGATTTTTGGTGGAGCTCTGGAAAATGATGAAAGAAATTTATGGCAAGGTTGGAGACCAAGAATTAAGATAACAAAGGCATTGGGATATTTTGCAAGTGTGTTATGGTGAATTCCGAAATAAAGAAATATTTAATATAGCTCCCTAATATTGGAGGATATGTTATAAAGAGAAGTCACCATGTGAGTTCCCTCGATTTAAATGGATCGAAAAATCCATACAAATTATTTAGATGAGTTTTAAAAATTAAATGACATGATGGCATGATGACATGATGCAATGCAAAATGAAAGAGCAAGCACAAAAGAAACACACGGCGAAACTCGGAATAGCTGGAAGTCTTCTGGAGCGTCGGTCTCGGGGCGTTACACAGCTGGGCAGGCACCTGTGTGGCAACATGCAACTCTTTGTGGAGGCTCCACCATCGTGCCACCTCAGCTGCCTGCCTGCCTACATGGCACCACATGCATCGCTGGCCAGGGCGCATGTCGAAGCAAAGAGGAGCGGCGACGGATGGGACGGGCCTCACCCCGTCCCCGATAAAGCGAAGGGACACCTAAGCCTCGCATTAAATGCGTCTTGTCCTGTAATACGATGTAACGCCCCGGATTCGATGCGCCAGGTGTCTGCCAGTCATTCGCCGTCATTGCCATGTCATTTGCTTGCGTGTTGTATTTTATCATGTCATCATGTGCATTTCATTTTGCATACGTGTTCGTCTCATGCATCCGAGCATTTTCCCTGTTGTCCGTTTTGCAATCCGGCGCTCCTATGCCCCCCGGCGTCCCCTTCTTGCCTCTCTTTGTGAGTGGGTGTTAAACGTTCTCGGAATGGACCGAGTCTTGTCAAGCGGCCTTGGTATAGCACCGGTAGACCGCCTGTCAAGTTTCGTGCCATTCGGAGGTCGTTTGGTACTCCAACGGTTAACCGGGTAACCGCAAAAGCCCCCTTCTCTTTGCAGCCCAACACCCCTTCCAAAGTGGCCCAAAGTCCATCTAACTCCATTCCATGCTCTCGGTCATTCGATCACGATCGTGTGGGCGAAAATCGCTCCTCATTTGGACACTCCTAGCTCCCTCTACCTATAAATATGTGGCCTCCCCCAAAATTCCCGCAGTCCAAACCCTAGCCAAACTCCTCCGCGCCGCCGGACATGTCCATCTGCGCCAGACATGTCCGCCGGACATGTCGTTTCGCCCAATCAGGATCCGCCACGTCAGCGCCGCCGCCTCCCTCCTCCACTCACGCGCCGCCACGTCGCGCCCCTGCGCCCTCTCTCTCTCCTCCCCGCCGCCGGGGCCCGTGAGGCCCGGATCGGGCCCGCCCTGGGCCGCAACCAGGTCCCGCGAGCCCGCGTGCAGCGCCCGTCTTCCCCGCCGCCGGCGAGCATCGCCGC
>NC_057795.1:192414240-192430425 GCF_018294505.1 Triticum aestivum | reverse complement strand
TTCTCGGTGTGGGTTGGATGAACAGGACCCATGGTAGTAGAGGCTGTTGCCACTGGATGAACAGGACCCCGGTCGATCGAGCCGGTTGGGAGTGGATGAACAAGACCTCGTGGAGGGATGGATGAACAGGACGACCCTATGGAGGGCTGGTTGAACAGTAGCCGGTGGAGGGCTGGATGAACAGTAGCCCGTGGAGAGGTGGTTGAACAGGACCCCGTGGAGAGGGCTGGTTGAATAGTAGCCGATGGAGGAGCGGTGGAGGCTGGATGAACAGGAGCCCATGGATGAACAGTCGCAGGTGGAGGCTAGAGGACGTTGACGGTGGATGAACAGTAGCCCGTGGAGGCTGGAGGAGGTCGGCAATGGAGGTGAACAGTAGCCCGTGGAGTCCCGTTTTGCGGTATGCCACACCCCTCCCAATGAACAGTAGCCCGTTTCGACCGTAGGCGCTCCAACACAAGTCCGTTTCCTCCATTTTGCGGTATGCCACACCCTTCCCGATCAACAGGACCCCGTTTCGACCATATGTGGTGGAACACAAGTCTGTTTCCTCCATTTTGTGGTGCGCCAGACCCTTACTGATGAACATGACCCTATTTTGACTGTACGCGGTCCCAAAAGGCACGTTTCCTCCGTTCTGCGGCATGCCTGACCTCATTTTGGCTGTTCCATCCAAGCTGGTTGGCTCCCGATGAACATGACATATTCGGTTACCTCCCGATGAACACGAGGCATTCCGTTGCCTCACCATGAACACGACGTAGTTTCTCCGTTCCTACACAGCCGATTGGCTTCCGATGAACAGGACGTTGTTGCTACCGTCCATGGCCACTCCATGTACACGAGCCCTGGCCGTACGTATGCGCGAGTACCCCGCCCGTATGTACGTATGTGGCCGTATTTACTTTCTTCCACCCTGGCTGTACGTACGTGTACACGGTTTGGACTGGACTGCTTGAACTTCTACCGCTCCTTACCCGACCATGGTTCATTGTGGCAGACAGACCAATCGACCGGTATGTACACAGAGAACGCTACGTACGCTTCGACCGGGTGGGTCCCAGCTGCCAGGGAGGATAAGGACGCACTTCCTTGCGTGCGAAGATATAGCCGGTGGGACCTAGCTGTCAGGGGGGAGAATCATTTTTTTGCCCATAATAAGGACACACTTCCTTGTGTGCGAAGATGTAGCTGGTGGGTCCCAGCTGTTAGTGGGAGCAAACATTATTTTTAGGGCAAAAAGGATGCAGTTGCATGCATGCGTCCATGGGTATGGTGCGTCCCCACTGTCAACCTCTCCAAGTACAGTCATCTTCCGATGACTCTTGTCTGTTGACCACGTTGACCACACCGTGCAGAGCGCACCAAGCCGGTGGACGATAGCGAGGTCCCAGACTGGAACACCCTGGAGATACGGATGACATGACAGTGGAGTCGCAGATGGAGAGGAGTGGGAAACTTGACTGCTTCCGGTGCGGGGTGGGCCTACACTCAGCAGAGAACAACAGGAGGTGTGGAGGAGTGGAGGGATGGCCTAGCCGTCAGTTAGGTAGCATTTTGCCGTGAGGCACGCAAAGCAGCCCCGCTGGACGCTGGAGGCTGGAGCAGGCGGTCCCGGCATCGCTGGGGGAAGAAGACGAGAGATTAAAGAAGAATGTCGGCCGTTGGATGTGAATCCAACGCCTTGCTTAGGCTTGGACCTTTGCATTTTTATTTTGTGCGAAAGTGCTTAGGCTTCAACCTACTGGCCCACATGTCAGCCAGTCCATTTGTTTTTTAGTCCATTTAGTGGGCTGGGTGAAACAATGATGTAGCGCCTATGCAACATGTTTATATATTATGGTGGAATTTAAAGCCCTTTTGCATTTTTCTCGAAATCCGCGGACTTGCTGGGCTGGGTGAAAATATCATGTTGGGTTGGACGAAGAAATGTTATAAAAACATAAACACATGATTGCACGTCTATTACTGCATTGGTCAGTAAAATCATTGCAAGCTTTTGTACGCAATCACCAGGAGTTAACTCGCCAAGTTATATATAAACAATATTAATATTATTTTGTAAGAACTTTTGATTTACGAAATAAAATATCATTTGAATTTGATGAGTTAACATGACGTGGGGTATTATTATTTTTAGGATAGACGTGGGACAGATGAGTTGGTTCTAGGTAAAAGTACAGGGAGAAAACTCAGTTTACATCAAAAAATAAAGTGGGAGAAAATTCAGATATAGGATTAATGAAAACAAAAAATAAAGGAAGTGGAAAGGTCTATAAAATGATTGGACGAACGACAGGTTTAACGGAACCTTATGTTGTTTCTATTATATATATGTGATAAAATAAGATATAAATATAAATATATATATATATATATATATACTATTATAGAAGGGAAAACATAAGTTCAGTTTTGCATTCTTATAGAAAAATAGATCTGAGCTGTGCGTCGTCTTGAAAAAACAAACATAACTTGGGCTGCTGATGTTATAGACAAGCTAGGCTTGGAGGCCCAAAGGCCGCTTGATACCTGCTGGATCCAAAAAAAGTCAAAACATGTGGTGGGCTGTGCATGTTAAACAACAAAACCTAGGCCATGGACCTGGTGGGCCCTGGACTGTCAGCGTCGACAAAAAGTCATCTCCTGATTCCTCTTGTTTTGTTGACCATGTTGGGAACGACAAACGACGGAACCACAGCGAGAGCACCAAGGCAAAGGACGACGTTGAGACCTCGGACCGAATGAACCAGAGCGGGGGAAGATGTAGGCGGAGAGGAGTACGAGGGTTGACTTGTTCGGGTGCAGGGTGGGCCGGTCGAGCTGCCGCCGCCGAACAATGTGTGGGAATAGAGGGATGGCCTGGCCCACGCCATAGGCTATGATGGATCACCAAGGCATGCGTTCAGGTCCTTGGTATCGTTGTCTTCTTTCATGTTGGCGTAGCAGGGGTCGATTATGGTCTCGACGAGGTCAACCACGGAGTCCTTCTCTTGCCCATTGCCGATGATCTTGTATTGCTTCTGGAAGTCGACAAGCCTGTTGCACCAGATGGCTGAATCATCGCTCTCTTCCTTCTCTCCAGCGTAGCGAAGGTGCAGTCGACACTGCCGATGAAACAGGTGAATGCTCCAGAACATCTGATGGCCCTACAACAGTGGTAGACGAGAACCTCATCCCACATGCATACCTGGGCGACGGTGATCCACTAGTCCCTGTCAGGAGATGAATGGATGGGCACAAGGTCTAGTCCCGCGACCTTGTGCTTTCTCATCCTGTGAGTTATTTACCCAAAACCACCATACTTGGGGCTAGGGTAACAACTTTGTACCACATTGAAGGCATGGCACAAAAAACCACCGAAAATGCGCCTAATGCGTAACGCGGAGCACTGACGCTCCAATTTGGACTTGAAAACAGCAAAACCGACAGATGCGGCCCGCCTGTCGGGATGAGGTATGCTTGTGTGGATAATATGCTCAGTTGGACGAGGGTCCCACTTGTCAGTGACTCAAGTGTTTATTATTTTTTCACCTTTTCTTTTTTGTTCTTCCTTGTTTTCTCTCTGGCATTTAGCCGAACTGGTTGTGAGCGCTAGAACATGGACATCACCGGCGCAGCCACCAGAGAGGATGTGCGCAATGATGACGCGTGACTAGGCCGTCGTGCTGGGAAACCAGGTTGTGTATGCTGGCCTCGTCCTGGAAGTGGCAGCCTGTCGGAGGTGGACGCAGACATAGCCAGTGAGGGATCTCGCCGGAGCTTAGCATGCCGCCGCTGAACCTGATGTCTGGCCGCGGAGAGGCGCGTGGGAACCATAGTGCTCACGCGGCACGAACATCAATGGCGTCCGGCGGCAAGGCGTGGCCACGAGGAGGTGCGTGGAACCATAGTGGGCACACGCAGCACGAAGACCAATGATGGCCGGCGGCAATGCATGGCCACGGGGAGGCGCATGAGAACCGCAGTGCGCAATCGTGACACGAACAGATATGGTGGCCACCGTCATGTTTGGGCCACGCGAGCGCGTGTGGAGTGCGTCCGTGCAGCCAGGTCAGCCATGGACAATGACCAACGTCAGCGCAAGACGAGCTGCTGTCGAATGTCGCGGGAGTGGTGTTGGGCGCTTGTAGGTGAGTGCATGCCCATGATGTGGGGGTGTGTGTAGGTGTATGTGTGCTTGTGGCGTGGGGCGTGCTCGTGGCAGTTGCTCGGCTGCCATAGCCATGGTGGCCATGGAGCTCATAGCTCACAGTGAACAGAGAGCTCGGGCGTCCACGCCAAGGGTAGGGGTGTCGGGTTGCGAGGCCTCACGGAGCCGCCTGGCCCCTCCCCTCGCATTGCTTGCCGGTGTGGGCATAGTCGCCGGAGTCCGGCCATCCGTAAGCTGCTCGATGTAATGTCGCATAGAAAAAGAAATGGGAAGAAGATGATCATGTAGCCACAGACAAGCGGGGTCCACGTCTCATTTGCCACCTCAGCTAGTCAAAGATTTTTGTGTGCTTGGTCTTTGTCACATTAGCTCCGACAGGAGGACCCCATCTGCCGTTTTCGCTATTTTCACATCCAAATTGGAGCGTCAGTGCTCCGCGTTATGCATTATAGGCGCATTTCATGTTGTTTTTTGTGCCCTGCCTTCAATGTGATACTAAGTTGTTACCCTAGCCTCAAGTGTGGTGGTTTTGGGTAAATAACTCTCGTCTTGTAGGTACTTCTTGAACTCGGTGAGGCAGAGCTTCACCGAGTTTGGATTGTTGGTGTACATCACATACAACTTGGTGCAGCCATGGGACTGAACGGTGAACTCAAAGGTGAACTCCTTACTGAAGTCCATATCCAGCAGGCTCAACCCTCAGATCGCCATTGGAGTCTCTTCAAGTGAACGAGTGAGTAGGCGGCCGCAGCAGTTCGTTTTTCAGCTTTTGGGAACTGGATTCAATAGTAAACTGAGTTTGTATAGCCGACAACAGTTACTACCCCTCCCTCGCCCGCTACACACCTGACAGAACATGCACCATTGGCGCATTTAAACGCCTCCATTAAGAAACCTATTCCGGCCACACACGTCGGTTCACGAGCGGGTCTGTATTGGTACTGTAATAACAAGTGTTAGTGGTCACTTTACTTTAATTTAATTAGCTTTAATTAAAATTTATTCTTAAGACAAGAAATGCATTCGCTCGTTCTATCAGTGCCACAGGATCAACATGCATAAAAATTAGAATTCTTATTCTCAGGACGCACATGATCAACACATTTGCCACACTTTCACATAGACAATACTACCAAGTTTGAACAGTTTGTTATGGTTGTTGTCCTCTGCATCATCATGCCACGTTTCCCAGCTTGCAAGATTCGGAACCAACAAATAAGATTCAAATAATAAGTACAACAAAGATGCCTACACATCTCATTGGTTCCCAGCTTACAAGATTCAGAACCAACAAATACGATTCAAATAATAAGTACAACAAAGATGCCTACACACCTCATTGATTCCCAGCTTGCAAGATTCAGAATCAACCCATTAGAGCCTTTTGATAAAGTGAATATCAGAATTAAATCCATCTTTGCTAGCCGTGTCATACATCCCAAGAACTTGGCGAATGGCCATCACAACATCTGTAGTAGAGTATTCGTGTTTGCATAGATAAGAAATAGCATGGATTTAGGACTCTAGCAGCCATAGAGATGGTTGTACAAACATTGGCCTTTTCTTTTGGCCACCAATTCCATCTATGTTCCTGATGCATCAATCTTTGACGCATCCCTTGAAATTACTATAATAGTGGCACTAGTTGAAGAAAACTTTATTTCCAAAACGAGAAAAGATTGTGATAGAAAAGCTTAATTTAAAAAATACAACATTGGCACAACATGATAAAGCACAATCATGTTGATAGTACTGACCAGTGTGAGGGGCCCTATGCCAACACAACTCGATCTGGTGAAGCTGCAATTCCACTCGGATGAGGTCAACCTGTAGCTCCATGATTCAATTCATGTGCCTTTTTCTACAGTTCACCTGAAATGAAGCAAAGATTGCATGATTCAGCTAGCAAGAAGTACTTGCTCCCGTGAGCTGGCAGGTTCTTCTTTAGTAGTTGCACTAAAATTGAGCAACATTAAGGTTGACTGTCCTGCTCATGTAAGGTGCAACTATAATTTTCTTATCCTTTTGTGTAGTTCCACTAAAATAAAGTGGCATTGTAGTGACAGTGATGGCTCATCTTGCAAAGGCAAATAAAATGTTGCACAAGATTACCAGTAGAATTTGACAGAGATTTTGGAAACTCCAGTCACCATTTTGTGCAGTTCCACCAAAATTGAGAGATATTGCCCACGTGACATTTTAGTTGAACTGCACAAGACACTCATTCCAAAAAAGTGTTTTGTGCAGTTCAGTGAATGGTCACAATAGCAACAAGGTGAACTGGATATCCCTATCTGCACAAAAAGATAGAAAGAAAACAGTTCCTGGTCAACAATAGGATACGAAACATCAATGAAATGAAATGAAGCATCTTGATTATGTTCATGGTAGTAGAAATGACAGTAGAAATTTAAAATGTCAGCAATGCTTCATGTTACCGGAAGCATTACGATCAACAATGACATTCGTCAAATATGGGATTACTTTAATGGTGGCATTGCTTGTTTACCAGATACAATAGATCAACAGCAGCTAAAGAGTTGGTTTAAGGGCATGGGACCATGGGGACACCAAGACACTCAGCAGCGTAAAGAAGCATCTTACTTATCATACTAGGGAAAACAGCAGGAGTACCATTTGCAACACAGTTTAATTGCATCATTGGCATTAGATTAACAATAACACTAGTTAGACATGTCCTTAATGTAACAATGTGATCGCTTCATTTTACATGCGCCCTTACATTAACAACAGCAAAAACTTGGTAGAAGGACATGCGACAGTGGACGCATCAGCACAATGTACCTACAAGGAGGCATAAAGTGGTGATGCCAAGTTTGTTCATACTCTGTGAGGGAAGAAAATCTAATCATGGAGACCTTTTACTATGTGAGGGCAGCAAATCTAATCCTAGACATACTCTGTTGACTTCTCCACCAGCCTCCACTTTCTATCCTTTTTTCAACCAAAGATCTGTTCCGTATCCAGTTTGTACCGCAACCAAGAGACCGGTTGGGTATCCAATCACTACTACTTTCCCCTGTTATTTCCTCTTTGAATCAAGTCCTAGATTCATGCTACAACTTTCCCCCTTTCTTCGTTGTTTGAACCAAGTCCTAGATTTGACTGCATGAAGTAGCTCCCACAGCGCCTCTCCCTCCCCGAAACCACTCCCAAATGCCGGTCCACTAGCGCCCCGGCCATCCCTCTACCCACCCCCCCTGTCGGTGTCAAAACCGGTGGATCTCGGGTAGGGGGCCCCAACTGTGCTTCTAAGGCTAATGGTAACAGGAGGCGGGGGACACGATGTTTTACCCAGGTTCGGGCCCTCTCGATGGAGGTAATACCCTACTTCCTGCTTGATTGATCTTGATGATATGAGTATTACAAGAGTTGGTCTACCACGAGATCATAGAGCTAAACCCTAGAAGCTAGCCTATGATTATGATTGTTGTTGTCCTACGGACTAAACCCTTTAGTTTATATAGACACCAGAGGGGGTTAGGGTTACACAGAGTTAGTTACAGAGAAGGAGATCTACATATCCGGATTGCCAAGCTTGCCTTCCATGCAAAGGAGAGTCCCATCCGGACACGGGATGAAGTCTTTAATCTTGTATCTTCATAGTCCAACAGTCCGGCCAAAGTATATAGTCCGGCTGTCCGAGGACCCCTTAATCCAGGACTCCCTCAGTAGCCCCTGAACCAGGCTTCAATGACGATGAGTCCGGCGTGCAGATTGTCTTCAGCATTGCACGGCGGGTTCCTTCTCCGAATACTCCATAGAAGATTTTGAACACAAGAATCGTGTCCGGCTCTGCAAAACAAATTCCACATACCACCATAGAGAGCATAATATTCCACAAATCTAATCTGCTGACAACTTTTTATCGCGTGACATTACGCCACGACCCGGTCATTATCCGAACCGTTTTTCACAACTTGCCACCGCACGTATCGCGAGGCAGTTTTATTGGCACGTCTTGTCGAAGCAGAGATCGTATTCCCCTTATCACGGGATTCTCATCAATACAGGTGTGGGTAACCCAATTGTGCTTGTTTTAATATGAATCCTTTTAGGCAAGTCCCAAACGGTCACACAAGGGATGCTTGATATTCGTCCTCTTTATAAGGGGGCCAAGGCCTGTCCTTTTCTTCCCATGCTCGATCCTTCCCCTCCCACACCTCGAGTTCCAACACCCAAGGCTCAAGCTTAAGCACTTAGGACCTTCAACCTTGTTAGGATCCAACCTTCAAGGCCGGTGGATGGCCTCCTCTGTCACAGAGGAGGACATCAAGAAGATTAGGGAGGCCAGGTATCTCACCGCCGAAATCCCGCACAGGTTGCTTGCTCAAGGGCAGGTCATCCCCACTCCCGAACCCAACGAGAGTGTCATATTTATTTCCTACTTCCTCCGAGGGCTAGGTTTTAGTCTTGATCCCTGCATGAGAGGGCTCATGTTCTACTACGGGCTAGATTTCCTTGATCTAGCTCCGGATTCCATCCTTCACATCTCGTCATTTATCATCGTGTGTGAAGCCTTCCTCCGCATCACCCCCCACTTCGGCCTATGGCTCAAGACCTTCAATGTGAGGCCGAAGGTGATCGACGGGCGTCACGTGGAGTGCAGAGGTGCTATAATAAGCAAAGGCGCCAACGCCCCATGGCCAAAGGGTTCCTTCACAGAAACTTCTGACTTATGGCAACGGGAGTGGTTTTACATCACAGCTCCCCGAGGTACAAAGCGGGCGGCCACTCCAGCGTTCCGCTCGGGCCCTCCACCACAACTGGCATCATGGGTCAACAAGGGGGTGGACTGGGCGCCAGTTAATGATGTGCTGACGCTGTAGAGCCGCATCAGAGACCTTCTTAAGAGGGACGTCAGTCTCGTCAAGATAATGCAAGTAATGTTGGTTCATCGGGTCCTGCCCTGCCAACGTCGACCTCTCCATATGTGGGAGTTCAACCCGGAAGGACCGCGAACCATTCAACAATTCTTTAGCATGACGCTCAAAGAGATGTATGGGTCATTCTTTGGATCACGATGAAAGTGTCTGGACACCATCGAGGACGTGGGGTCTTAACTGCAACCGTCCAGATACCCAAGTAAGTAATTAAGTTACCGAACACACCGTCCTTTATGTTTGTTATAACATCATTTTGAAAAATTGCTCTCTGCCAGGACTGGATAAGGAAGGCGGAGAGTATTAGGTGTTCGGCCCCTCTTCCCGAAGGCTCGCCGGATCCTCTGTTGGTCAGGATGCTTGAGCGTGCACCATATCAGGTGCCATCAGGAGAAGATGAAGGGAGGAATAGAGAAGCCACCGATGGGCTTCATACTTTACACATCCAAATCGGGGGAATAAGTGCCTCCACGAAGGAGGATAATCGGGGAGGTGAATCTGAAATCCCCTTTCCTCACGGTAAGAAAAGGGCCGCCTCTGAAGACTTGGAAATGGAGGGTTCCAAACGAGGGAAGAAACCCTCGCCAAGGGGCCCTACCCCAGAGGGCGTCCTTACCGCACAGCGCCCGCAAGGGGGCCAGCCTTGAATCGAGCTGTAAGTGAAAAAGGTACTTTGGGAAGTATATCCTGTTTTGTCTCTGAGAATAATAACCGAGACATATTTGTTGCAGTCCGGCTCGTAGTCCTTCTCCACATAGTTTGTCTTCGGGGGATCTTCTTCCAGAGATGATGGAGAGTGAAATGCCTCCTCCTGCCTCCCCGCCACATGGGGCGAATGACCCCGAGGTGTCGTCACGGAGGATTTCTCCTGATCCGTCAAGGCCAGAAGTTGACACTTCGGCTGCCCAAAGTCCAAAATATCCGGCTCCCAAGGAGAGCTTCAGGAAGAGTCCGGGACTGTCCGGCACATAGCCGGACACACTGATGGGTCTTTTGGAGCGAGCGGCTATCTCAGAGACACATCGTGCCTTAATGGGTACGGTGGTTCAGAGAATTTCATCCGCCAAAAGCGGTTTGAATGAAGCTTTCACGAGTCTGCTGAGAGGCTTTGAGGTACGCAAAAAATAATATATGTATTTTTGACGGTACCGCACATGCTAGGTGTGCTCTGTATAGATAGTAGCCCCTGAGACTCTAGTTGCCATCCAAAGGCGGCAAACAGAGGATCATAATCTCTGGTAATAATCGCGTTGTTTTATCTGCAGGCGGCTGAGTGTCCGGCGGCTGACCAGACTGCTGATTTTACCGAACTAAAGTGATAGCTTGACGTGGATGATGCCGACATCACTCTTGTTAACAAGCGGCTTGACGAGGCCCAGGGTATGTATGTTCGACTTGTCAGCAAATGTTTAAGAGGAGCATGATGCTAGTATCTATAATATGATGTGACTGCAGATGGAGCTGCTGCCATAGAGTCCCTTCGGGCGGAGCTTGCCCGAGCCAAGGAGCAAGCCCGAATAAGTGATGCAGCCACTCTGAAGGCGGTCAAAGAGTTAAGAGACGAACAGGCTGCTCATCGCCAGAGCGAAGAAAAGATAGCCCAGATGGCTGCTGAGTTGAAAGATGCCACCGACCACGATGAACTCCTTGAAAAGTAAAATCAAGCGAAAGCGGCTGACCTGAAGAAGGCCCTGGAGGCAGCCAAGGAAACCCGCTCTGAATGAGAGGGACAAGGGAGGAGCTTCATGAAGCCAGAGATATCACAGCGAGGAGGCCCTATTTGTTGCAGATGAAGTTCGGAGATCCGGAGTATGCCCCTCTGGATCAGTTGTGGAGCGCTGCGGACGCGTATGCGGACCTGGCAAAGAGTGCTGCTGATGCGACCGAGTTTTACAAAGACCAGAAAGATCATAAGGTTGAAAGGTTATTCTGGTTGCAGTTTAGTGCCCCGACGCGTCTGCTGCCGTTGAATGAAAGGATGGCTGCATGGGCCGAGCTCCACAGGTTGTCCTGGCTTGCTATGAGGTCTGTTGTGGATCATCTTTGGCCACGGGGAGCAAGGTCGGACAGTTACTTTGGATTAGTGCAACAATTCCTTAGTGCTGTGTCGCATATCAACGCCGTGAAGAGGTCGGCGTGCATAGAGGGTGCGCGAATGGCTCTTACCCGTGTTAAAACATACTGGGCAGGGATGGAAACCACCGCTATTGTAGCACGGGGTCCGGCGGGAGGCCAAGACCCAGCCAAGCACTATTTTGCAGAAGTCCTAGAAGGCTCCCGCTTAATAGAGGCTCGGTGCTTGAAGAATGCCATGTTCGAGTGACATGTATCTCCATTGTAAAAACAATGCTATTTTGATTATAAAGGCTGTATTTATACTTTTGCCCGAAAGTATTATAGTGCCTCCTGTGCGGCCGTTTATGTATGTATATAACCTGAAAGTTTGTAGTCATCGGCTTCAGCCCCCACGCATATAATGCGGGGGTGTTCGAGAAAACGCGTAGTCACATTTGATCCAACGTCTTGGTCCATTAAGGAGGTGATAGCGCGGCGAATCAGGCAATCAGACTATATAGCTTTAACACTTTCACTTAGCCATAGGAGTTTGACGGTGGGGCTACTATATAACCCCTGGTACTTCCACGTTCATCCGAATATGGAGCGCGTATGTACGTGACCGGGAAACCGGTCCTTCTTTAATGCGGAGGAATCGCGAAGATTCTACTGGGTCATCGAGTGGTTGACCAGTCTCACGCTGTATCATGATAGTCAGTTTTCGGCTTTCTCTACTGAGGTGCTCATCCGGATGAACCAGGGCACAATCGCAGTAGTTCTCCCGGATCCGCCTTAGCCGATAGAGCGGAACGTAAGGTAGCAAAACACGGGAGCCGGGCAAACCCAACATTTGACCAAAGACATGATTCGGAGCTGGTGCATATAAGGCCAAACTCGCGACGCCGAACACTCCCTAACGTATTCGGACTTTAAAACATATACTGGGCTGAATAACGCCTCAATAATGAGCCCTGTGTTTCCAGGTACATGCATTAGTCTGGCGTGACAAAGTGTCCAGAACGCCAGTATCCCTCCTGGTTGTGTTAAGTGTCCGGAGGTAAAGAAGCAACAAGAGACATTAAAAAAGGTTTACGCAGGGTCTTAATCTAAAGAGAAACCTTTGAGCGGAGCCCTGCTGCACGTCTGCGCCTTTATCTCCGTTGTGCCGTATCCTCGAAGGGTGTAGCACGATGATCATCTGTAAAAAGGGGAAAACCCAGGTGAAAGACTTCATGCAAAGAGTTGGTTAATCTGAATGAACCATGAAAAGGCAATATGCTATTGTATTGATAGGGTCGAGCCAAACTAAGGGCTTCTATTTTTTTGCGAGCAGCCCCTAGCATCACCTATGGGGGTATCCCCAGCTTAGGTTTATCTGGGCTGTTATATCTGGTGGAGCGCCGGACTCGTCTAACCGTGTACGTGGTCTTGACGACCGTTTATTCTGGTTGGAGGGGCCGCTCAGTGTTCGACTGCTTGAGCCGCCACGTATTCTTCCGCGCGTAAGGAACGCTCTATATTTCTTCTAACTGTGATGACGCCACGTGGGCCGAGCATCTTAAGTTTAAGGTAGGCATAGTGCGGTACTGCATTAAAACAAGCAAAGGCTGTTCTTCCGAGTAGTGCGTGATAGCCGCTTCGGAATGGAGCGATGTCGAAGATTAGTTCTTCGCTTCTGAAGTTGTCGGGAGAACCGAACACAACCTCTAGTACTAGAGAGCCCGTACATCGGGCCTCGATGCCTGGTATCACTCCCTTAAAGGTAGTATTGCTTTGGCTGATTCTTGACGGGTCTATCCCCATTTTGCGGACAGTGTCCTGATATATCAGGTTTAGACTACTGCCACCGTCCATAAGGACTCGGGTGAGATGGTATCCATCAATTATTGGGTCGAGCACCAAGACAGCCGATCCTCCATGCCGGATACTAGTCGGATGATCCCTGCGATCAAAGGTGATCTGGCAGGCTGACCAGGGATTGAATTTGGGGGCGACGGGCTCCACAGCGTATATGTCTCGTAGTGCACATTTGCGCCTACTCTTTGGAATGTGAGTTGCGTAAATCATATTCACTGTTTTGATTTCTGGTGGGAATTTCTTCTGTCCCCAGTGTTCAGCTGGCGAGGCTCATCCCCGTCTTCACTTAGCGTCTCTGTCCCCTTATGTTCGGCATTTAGCTTGCCAGCCTGCTAGAAAACCCAGCACTCTATGGGTGTGATTTGCAAGTTTTTCAGGTGTGCCGTGAATTTGACATAATTTGTCTAGAATCTTGTTTAGGCTGGATGGTCCATCTCTGCTGCCTTTAAATGGATTCTTACGTTGACCGGGTCAAGAGCCCCTGAATCCGGCGTTGACCGTCGTGTTATCTGGGCTGTCATCATTGTTCTGACGCTTGTTTTTTTGCGTCGCGGCTTCCCGTTGCCATCCCTGACTTCGGATGTGCCTGGGTTGTTGGTGCTGCTACGGGCCAGCCAGCTATCCTCGCCCGTGCAAAATCGGGTCATAAGGCTTGTTAAGGCTGCCATTGTCCTCGGCTTTTCCCGGCCGAGGTGTCTGGCAAGCCATTCATCCCGAATACTATGCTTGAAGGCCGCTAAGGCTTCAGCGTCCGGGCAGTCGACGATTTGATTCTCCTTAGTAAGAAATCTATTCCAAAGTTTTCGGGCTGACTCTCCGGGCTGTTGAATTATGTGACCTAAGTCGTCTGCATCCGGAGGTCGGACATAGGTCCCTTGAAAATTGGCCCTAAAAGCATCCTCAAGTTCTTCCCAACTTCCATTGAGTTTTCAGGAAGGCTTTTCAACTAGTGCTGAGCTGGTCCTTTCAACTTGAGGAGTAGGTATTTAATGCCGTGGAGATCATCTCCGTGAGCCATATGGATGTGAAGGATAAAGTCCTCAATCCAGACCCCAGGGTCTGTCTTTCCGTCGTATGCCTCTATATTCATGGGTTTAAATCCTTCCGGAAATTCATGGTCCAGCACCTCATCGGTGAAGCACAGGGGGTGTGCGGCACCCCTGTATTTGGACGTGTTGTGGCATGCTGTCGACAGTTGTTGTGTTCGCTGCTTATTCCTAGCTGGTATTCGACCAATGTGATCGTTTTGGTAGCTCTGATCCTGTGCCGAAGCGCGCTTCCTAGATCCATAGATCGACCTGGCCATACCGGAATTTTTGTCCAGGAGCTCACGTAAATTGTGTGCTGACTTGTGTGCGGCATCATTAGTCGTCCTGTCGTGGCCATAGGGTGGTCGGTCCGGCTGATCGGTCGTTTTTGGCTGAATTGGCTCTATGGCCTCATCATCGAATTCGGGCAGCAGCTTGCGCTTTGGATAGCTCTTTGTGTGACGATCGCCGCTGTATTTTTATTCAGTGTTGAGCACTTTGTTCCACCTGCGGTTGAGCGTATCCTGCACGGCCTTAAGCCTTTGCTTCTGCTTCTTTAGGCTCCTCGCGGTGGCAATAAGCCTTCTGTGGAGGTTCTCTTGTTCCAAGTGTTTTTCTGGGATGATGAATGCATCATCATCCGGACTGTTCTCCTCTCCGGAGACAGGTTGTTGAATTTTACCCTCAGGATCGGCGTCATCTGACGGCGGCTCCGGACTGTGTTCACTGTCCCCTGGCTCATCCTGCTCCATCGCTGGGTCCATGGGGTCGTCGTTTCCTCTGGAGTCGACCGGGGTATTATTCTTTCTTGCGCTATTGTCGCTGTTTTTACTGTGGCGGGATTTAGAGCAGCGCCTACGGCGCTGCTTTGGTGGCTCATCGAGGGGATTATCCTTCGTTGCATCATCACCATCGCCTTCTTTTGGTGTGTCCACCATGTATATATCATATGATGAGGTGGTGGTCCAGCGCCCATTGGGAGGTGGTTCCTATTCTTTCCCTGTGTCGTCATAAATACCGTCGATGTCTTCGGAGTCGAAATCGAGCGTGTCGGTTAAGTCGTCGACAGTGGCTATGGAGTGGGTGGTGGGTGCGGAACGAATTTCTTCATCACCTGACAGGGAGAGAGATCTTAATGAATTTAGCACATCACCCAAGGGCGAGTGCTGAAAAATATCCGGCGGAGGTGAATTCCATGACCGGTGCCCAATCAGATTCGACAGGCACAGACGTACGCGGTTCGGATCCTATAGCCGAAGATGAGTCCGGGAGTCCGATGACACCACCCTCACCGGAGGTGGGATCAGCGTTCGGCTCCAACGCCAATGAGTGTGCGGCCTCCGTGGCGGGGTCCATCCACCCGTCCTCGGAGGGCGCGATCTGCTCCGGATTGATTCCCAGGGCCGCCGCAGGTGCGATCTCCCGAACACTGTCTGATGGCAGATCTAAGTCATGCTCGTCGAGACTATTCGGCATACCTGACATGGGTTCGAATCCATCGAAGATCAAGTCTCCGTGGATATCGGCAGTATAGTTCAAGCTTCCAAACCTGACCTGATGGCCAGGGGCGTAGCTACCGATCTACTCCAGGTGGCCAAGCGAGTTGGCCCGTAGTGCGAAGCTGCCGAATACGAAGATCTGTCCGGGAAGGAAAACCTCCCCCTGGACTACGTCGTTGAAGATGATTGAAGGATCCATCAATCCTTATCGCAATGACACAGTGGAACTCTCAATGAAAGCACCAATGTCCGTGTCAAAACCGGCAGATCTCGGGTAGGGGGTCCCGAACTGTGCGTCTAATGCTAATGGTAACAGGAGGCGGGGGACACGATGTTTTACCCAGGTTCGGGCCCTCTCTATGGAGGTAATACCCTACTTCCTGCTTGATTGATATTGATGACATGAGTATTACAAGAGTTGATCTACCACGAGATCATAGAGGCTAAACCCTAGAAGATAGCCTATGATTATGATTGTTGTTGTCCTACGGACTAAACCCTCCAGTTTATATAGACACCGGAGGGGGCTAGGGTTACACAGAGTCGGTTACAAAGAAGGAGATCTACATATCCAGATTGCCAAGCTTGCCTTCCACGCAAAGGAGAGTCCCATACGGACACGGGACGAAGTCTTCAATCTTGTATCTTCATAATCCAACAGTTCGGCCAAAGTATATAGTCCGGCTGTT
>NC_057795.1:190964020-191024020 GCF_018294505.1 Triticum aestivum | reverse complement strand
GCTTGTGGCTGCACACGGAAGTTTCTAGCATGAATAATCTTATGACCCCTTTGAGTCTGGGTGGCAATCCATAGGATAATCACACGGTAACCTCGGGATTTCCAAAAATAGGCAACACTGGGTTCCCCAGGTGCCTCAATCAATCCACCCAGATGTGTATTTAAGTTGCCACCTTAATGTTATCCATAATTAAAATAACTCTCAAACTTCCATGTGTGAATCACGATCCAATCCCCGTCTACGAGCATGGCTAAGCAATAATAAGCATAACAAATATTCCTGGGGTGATCAAAAGGTATTAGGTTCCTACCTCATGCACTACAACCAAAACCACATGTTCCCAATCCTACCAATGCAAATATTTGTGGGGCAGAACTAATGCATAGTAAAAATTGGGTATAAAAGAGTATGATCAAAGTGTAACTTGCCTTGCCGACAATCTGCAAACTCTAGAGATTCGTAGTAACAAGCTTCACACTCCGGGTAATCTAGCATAGACAAACAATAGCATACATAAGCAATCACTCAACCGAAACACGAGAAAAAACGAGAAAAGATCCAAATCAAACATGAAACAAGCAAACAACTTAAACTAACAAGAGCCAAAACCTAACAGCAATATTATCATGTGAATTAGATCTTAACAGTAGGTACATGTCATTAGCTACGGTTTGCACAACGATTAAACTCAAACGGAGCAACGAAACTCAAAATACGAACAAAACAAGATCGTTTACTAATCTGGACTAAAGTCAAATTTTACAGTATCAAATTCAAGTGAACATTTTTCTGGCCTAAAATGCAATTTTCAAAAATGCACATTTTTTCTAATTTAAATAAAATAGCAAATAAAATACCAGAAACATCATAATTTGATTTTAAAATTCTTTCTCCAATATTTCTCTTAATTTGAAGAAGTCATATTATCTTCGCTCTTTTATTTTTAATATTGGAAATATTTGAAGAGAAAAATAATAAAATCAAATTGATCCTTTTCTTCAGATTTGAATTAAATTCAAATATGAATTTTGTGAAACCTCCAACTCTCTCCTTGTGTCCTTGAGTTGCTTAATATTTCTAGGATCTCAACCAAAATGCAAGAGTAAATATGATATGCATATGATGATCTATGTATAACATCCAAATTGAAAATTGGGATGTTACACCCGGCAACCCCTTTTGTACTAGCCTTGTCGGCAAGGCATGTAACCCTATGTACAGAGCTAGGCACAGACCCTGTGCGCAGTCAAATAACTTTTAGTATGTACATTTTCCTGTTGATTTCCATGTTTATGTATATACGTATATGCATGCTTGTCCAAGATATTGTACTGCCTTTGATTTTAGCAGATACTGACGGACCGCCAAGGTTCCACGCTCCTATCCTTTCTTCTTTCCAGCCGCAGCAAAGACTCTCGGCTCTGCCTTTCCTGTCATGGACTTGGCTCCGACAAGAAATTGAGAAGACTGCCCAACACAGCGATCCTGGCAAACCAAACAGATAAAGTTCACCTCTTGTCCATTCATGTTCGTAACCTGTGATTTGTGCATTAGAAAACCTCGCCACTCTTTTTAAACTTAGGGGCTCTCGTCTCTGACCCGAACGCTTCTTAGGTCAGGATGGTCGCAGTAGCCTTTGGTAAAAAGAGATTGGCAGGGGGCTGGGCCCTTTGTTTGTAACCCGGCAGATGTGACTCTCCGGCAGGCACAGAGGGCGCTGGCATGATAGTTTGCCGGGAAAACTCGTTTATTTGCATTAAAGAGGCGCTTTACCTCTGCATGGACGTGTACATGCATGGGTTCCCTGCAAGGCTCATCTTTTTCATTAACATGCTGATACAAGTACGAATGTTACAGAACATAAGCATGGACTCATGAGATTACATTATCTAGAAAATTAAGATTTGGCAAGTGCCTACAAGTTGGAAATAAGATAAGTGCCCCGTAATCTCCGTTCTTGCCCCTTTCCTCCAAGGTACGGCAGGTGAAGGCAAAGGAGATATGGGAGAGGGACGCGTCGATGGAGAGCATGGCGGAGGTGATGCATCGACCACCGACACCAGAGCCAGCAGGACACCTCCCCTGACAAGGTGTGTTGCCAGGGAAGGGGGCGGTGCAGATGATGGTGCTGCCACTGATGGTCAGCCGGAGTCGGAGTTGGCGTCTTCCCGCCCGCTACCATTGTCGTCGATGTCGCTGTCCTCCTCGTCACTGTGGCTCGAGGAGGAGCTTCCATCATCGATGGAGCTCCCCGTGCAGCACAATAAGCGGATTCCCGAGCGCCCAAAGACCTTGATGAAGAGTAGGCCGTTCTCCATCAGTTTGAACTGGAGAACGTGCCCCTCTGACAGGCTATAGGCACGGGCAAAGGTTTTCCACCCATGGTGAAGATACATGATATGAGGAGTGGGGAAATCGACGTCGACCCACATGCTGCCGTTCCCGTAGCCCCTCATGTGCAGCCTCAAAGCCTGCGGTGGGTCAAGCTCCATTACCCGAGCAAACGGGGTAGGGAGGTGGAGGTGACCGCAAATGGGCTTGTACAGCCTGATGAAGAACTCGCGAGGCTAGTCTCCGACATGGCCCTCCATTGGAGGAGGAGCTGCTAGAGGAGGCACAGCTAGTGCGCCGCCCTGTCCTCCTCTTCCCCGAGCACCACGGTGACCTCGGCCTCGCCCCCTCCCTCTCCCTCTCACGGAAGGTTCCGTCGCCAGGAACTCTAGAGGAGGGGGGACGCGCTGTCGAGCAGAAGCCCTCGTTGCCGCCATTGAAGCACCAGCACACCCTCTTGCCATGGCGAGTGGAAGAGGAATACCAAGCAGAAAGGGGAGGAAGGAAGTGAGTATGGAAGGGCAGTGTCCCTCTCCCTTTTTATAGAGGGGCAGGGCCGGGGCCTGGCCTCCCAACTCAAGGGGCGGCCGCCCCGCTCGACCAATCCGGCCTCCAGAGGCGCGGGGAATCAGGACCGACCCGCTGCTCCAATCGGCAACACCTGGTTTCCCGCCTCGGAGTTAATACCCATGCCCTTCGCATCCGTCGACTACCCTTTCTAAGGCATGGAGGACACGTGGCAGGCAAGCCATAAGAAATAAGACAAGTGGGACGACCGTTTTCCACCCCGTGATCGTGGGGTACGGGCGCCATGCAAGCCACGACCCGAGTCCACTTAGCAAATGAGCAGTGCCCCTATGGCTTCCTCTTTTTTTGGGGAAGGCGTGGGCCGCCTCTTTACTATTTCTCCACAAAGTGACGCAGGCATGATGCGACTGTTCCACGCACGACCCCATGTCACGCACTCAATGCGGATCATGGGGAAGCGCAACTGATAAAGAGTTTACAAGGGTCAATCTCTGCCACGCGTGCCCGCGTGCCCGCGCACTGCTTTGGGCCTGGCCCAACTACGCTCTGCGCTGATATGTGGTCCAGGCCCGGGGGCTCCTAACGGTGCACAAAAGTATGGGCTCTTCTGTACCCCTAACTTGTGCATGGGCAGTCGTAGCCACACCTACGGCAGGGCTTGGCGGAGCAGTAAGAGACAGAACACAAGACTACCAAGACCAGCATTCAAGCCCGTAAACAAAGAGCAAAAGACTAGCTGGACCTCCCCGGCAACATCCTTGCTGGGGCGGCTTGCATAGCCCTGACAAGGCCCTTGCCGGGACAGCCCGCGAAGCACCAACAAGATCATCACCCTTGACGCTGAGAGCTTTAACACCATCGACAACGTCAAGGCCAAGGCTCGGGGACGCATGCGCAGTAGCACGTAGATCTTTGTGAAGACTGGTGGCATGCCAGTCTACACGGAGACCAGAGAAGCAAAGACCCCCGGCAAGACCCTTGCCGGGGACGACCAGGAGGCCCCCGGCAAGATCCTTGTTGGGGACAATTGCGGGGCCACGGCCAGGCCCTCACCCGACAAGGTTTCGCCACTTTGCTGCCGTTCCAGCACGACGACCAGCTTGCCAACTAAGCAGGCGCCTGCATGGCGGCATGCAGATCTTCATGGAGGCTCTACCACCACGCCAGCACAGCAGCTAGCCGGCCAGCCTGGCGTTGCATGCCTCGTTAGCCTAGACGTGTGTCAAGGCAAGGAGAGGTGGTGACGGACGGGACGGCTTCCGTTACCGTCCCCGATAAAGTAAGAGGGCACGTAGGCAACACATTAAATGCGTTTGTCCTACGATGTCAGCGATAAGCTTGACCATTGTAGATACTTTCCACCTCCTGTGTGCCACTGTGGCGACCCCTTTGACATAAAAGGAGGCCTGAGGCGTACTGGAGAACGATTCAGACTTTTTGGACTGGGCATGCATAGCAGCTAGTTCAAGAACTCAAGAACACAAGATATACACTCAAGGAGGACTAGGGTTTTACGCACCATTGCGGCCCGAACCTGGGTAAACATCCCTCATGCTGATTACTAGACCAGCTCTTTGCGCAGCTCTCTCCCTACCAACCATAGAAGGGATCCTCGTGATCCCATAGGTGTCGTTTTCCCCGACACTCTGCGAAGGGCCTATCTTTTACTTCTATCTTCTACCATTATACGAGAGTCATGGTGATCTGCACCTTTCCTTTTTACACTTTTTCTTTTTGGCAAGCACTATGTGTTGGAGAAAGATCCGAATATATATATATATATATATATATATATCCACGCGGATGTAGGTTATCATAAAGTATTATTGTTGACATTAGCCTTGAGGTAAAAGGTTTGGAGGCGAAACTATAATCCCCTATATTTCTTTGTGTCCGACTGAAGCTTTGAACCCATAAAGCATCGCATGAGTGTTAGCAATTGTGAAAGACTAAATGATAGTTGAGTATGTGGACTTGCTAAAAAGCTTTTGAATTGACTCTTTCTGATGTTATGATAAATTGCAGTTACTTCAATGACTGAGATCATAGTTTGTTAGTTTTCAATGAAGTTTTTGATTCATACTTTACCTTGTGAATAAATTGTTACTTTAGCATAAGAAACTATATGACAATATATGTTGCTATTCTAAAATATGATCATGATGACCACATGTCCGTATTTTATTTTATCGACACCTCTATCTCTAAACTTGTGGTAATTTTTTTCGATTTTGGCTTTCACTTGAGGACAAGTGAGGTCTAAGAGTGGAGGAGTTGATACGTCCATTTTTCATCATGCTTTTAAATTGATATTTATAGCATTACGGGATGTTATTACACATTATGTTATAATACTTATGCCTTTTCTCTCTTATTTTACAAGGTTTACATGAAGAGAGAGAATGCCGGCAGCTGGAATTCTGGACTGGAAAAGGAGCAAATATTAGAGATCTATTTTGCACAACTCCGAAAGTCCTGAAACTTCACAGAGAGTCATTTGGGAATTAATTAAAAATATTAGGCAAATAAAGCAACAGAGGGGACCCACCAGGCAACCACAAGGGTGGGGGCGCGCCTTACCCCCCTAGGCGCGCCCCCTACCTTGTCGTCCACCTGGCAAGCCCCCGGTGCCCATCTTCTGCTTTATGAAGGGTTTTTACCTGGAAAAATCAAGAGGAAGCTTCTGGGACGAAGCACCGCCATCTCGAGGCAGAACTTGGGTAGAACCAATCTAGAGCTCCGGCGGAGCTGTTTTGCCGGGGAAACTTTCCTCCTAGAGGGGGAAATCATCGCCATCGTCATCACTAATGATCCTCTCATCGAGAGGGGTTCAATCTCCATCAACATCTTCACCAGCACCATCTCCTCTCAAACTCTAGTTCATCACTTGTATCTGATGTTTGTCTCAAAACCTCAGATTGGTACCTATGGGTTGCTAGTAGTGTTGATTACTCCTTGTAGTTGATGCTAGTTGGTTTATTCGGGGGAGGATCATATGTTTAGATCCTCAATGATAATTAATACTCCTCTGATTATGAACATGAATATGCTTTTGTGAGTAGTAACATTTGTTCCTGAGGATATGGGAGAAGTCTTCTTATAAGTAATCATGTGAATTTGGTATTCGTTCGATATTTTGATGAGATGTATGTTGTCTCTCCTCTAGTGGTGTTATGTGAACGTCGACTACATGACACTTCACCATGATTTGGGCCTAGGAGAAGGCATTGGGAGTAATAAGTAGATGATGGGTTGCTAGAGTGACAGAAGCTTCAACCCTAGTTCATGCGTTGCTTCGTAAGGGGCTGATTTGGATCCTCGTGTTTCATGCTATGGTTAGATTTATCTTAATTCTTCTTTTCTAGTTGCAGATGCTTGCGAGAGGGGTTAGTCATAAGTGGGAGGCTTGTCCATGGAAGGGCAGCACCCAAGCACCGGTCCACCCACATATCAAATTATCAAAGTAACGAACGCGAATCATATGAGCATGATGAAAACTAGCTTGACAATAATTCCCATGTGTCCTCGGGAGCGCTTTGCTTTATATAAGAGTTCTCCGGGCTTGTCCTTTTCTACAAAAAGGATTGGACCATGATAATTCACAAGTATAGGGGATCAATTGTAGCCTCTTTTGATAAGTAAGAGTGTCGAACCCATCAAGGAGCTAAAGGTAGAACAAATATTCCCTCAAGTTCTATCGATCACCGATACAACTCTACACACGCTTAATGTTTGCTTGACCTACAACAAGTATGAAACTATAAGTACTTTGTAGGTGTGATAGTATAGGTTTGCAAGATAATAAAGAGCACGTAAATAAAATCTAGGGGCTGTTTAGATAAAGAAATAACTAAGTTAGTTTTAGTAAAGAGCTTTTTGTCACAAGAAAGTTATTTGTCCCTAGGCAATCGATAACTAGACTGGTAATCATTATTGCAATTTTATATGAGGGAGAGGCATAAGCTAACATACTTTCTCTTCTTGGATCATATGCACTTATGATTGGAACTCTAGCAAACATCTGTAGCTACTAACGATCATTAAGGTAAGACCCAACCACAGCATTAAGTATCAAGTCCTCTTTATTCCCATATGCCATAACCCACTTATCTGTGTTTGTGTTTCTATCACTCATGCAACACAGACAATAAGCAAACCATGAACATATTGCAAACCCTACATTGGAGACCCCTCACGTTTGTGCAACAAGGAGAGCACCATAGGATAACACCAATAATAAAACATGCAATTCAAACCAGTCACGACCATCAATGAACCCATAGGACAAAACAGATCTACTCAAACATCATAGGATAGCTATACATCATTGGGAAATAATATATAGCGTTGAGCACCATGTTTAAGTAGAGATTACAGTGGGGAGAAGAGGTGTTACACTACTGCATATAGAGGAGGAGAGAGTTGGTGGTGACGGCGGTGAAGTTGTTGGTGTAGATCCCCGTCACGATGATGGCCCGGACGACATTCCGGTGCCACCGGGAGAGAGGGGGAGAGAGCCCCCCTCCTTCTTCTTCTTCCTTGACCTACCCCCTATATGGGAGGAGGGTTTCCCCTCTGGTCCATGGCCTCCATGGCGGTAGAGGGGCGGGAGCCCCTCCGAGATTGGATCTCTCTCTCTGTTTCCTTCTATTTCTGCGCTCCCAGATTCTGGCCTTTCACCGTTTCTTAAATTCCCGAAGATACGTAACTCTGATTGGGTTGAAATTTTAACACGATTTTTACCCGGATATTAGCTTTCTTTCGCCAGAATAAGGGCGCCAACCGCCTTAGGGGTGACCACAAGGGCCCAGGTTGCGCCCCTCAGGCATCATCTCTCATTGATTCCACTTCCCAAAATTCACATCTATTCCAAAAAAAATCTCTTCAAGTTTTTATCCTATTTGGACTCTGCTTGATATGGATTTTCCACGAAACAAAAAAACATGCAACAAACAGGAACTGGCACTGGGCACTAGATCAATATGTTAGTCCAAGAAAATCATATAAATTGTTGCCAAAAGTATATAAAAGTTGTAGAATATTGGCATGGAACAGTAAAAAATTATAGATACGACAGAGACGTATCAGCATCCCCAAGCTTAATCCCTTCTCGTCCTCAAGTAGGTAAATGATAAAAAAGATAATTTTTGATGTGGAATGCTACCTAACATAATCTTGATCATATAATCTAATCATGACATTAATATAAGAGACGAGTGATTCAAAGCAATAGTCTATCATTTGACATTAAGACAATAATACTTCAAGCATACTAATAAAGCAATCATGTCTTTTCAAAATAACATGGCCAAAGAAAGTTATCCCTACAAAATAGTATGGTCTGGCTATGCTCCATCTTCACACACAAAATATTTAAATCATGCACAACTCCAGTTTTAGCCAAGCAATTGTTTCATACTTTAGTGTTCTCAAACTTTTTAAACTTTCACGCAATACATGAGCGTGAGCGATAGATATAGCACTATAGGTGGAATAGAAGGTGGTGGTGAGGAGAAGACAAAAGAGGAGAAGGTCTCACATCAACTAGGCAAATTAATGGGCTATGGAGATGCCCATCAATCGGTATCGATGCAAGTGGGTAGGGATTGCCATGCAATGGATGCATTAGAGCTATAAGTGTATGAAAGCTCAAACTGAAAACTAAGTGGGTGTGCATCCAGCTTGCTTGCTCATGAAGACCTCGGGCATTTGAGGAAGCCCATCATTGGAATATACAAGCCAAGTTCTATAATGAAAATTCCCACTAGTATATGAAAGTGATAACTCAAGAGACTTTCTATATGAAGAACATGGTGCTACTCTGAAGCACAAGTGTGGTAAAAGGATAGTAGCATTGCCCCTTCTCTCTTTTCCTCTCATTTTTTTTTATTTTTTGGGGCTTCTTTGGCCTATTTTTTGGGCTTCTTTGGTCTCTTTTATTATTTTTTTAAAGTCCGGAGACTCATCCCAACTTTTGAGGGAATCATAGCTTCCATCATCCTTTCCTCACTGGCACAATGCTGTAATAATGATGATCATCACACTTCTATTTACTTACAACTCAGTATTACAACTCGATACTAGAACAAAAGTATGACTCTATATGAATGCCTCTGGCAGTGTACCAGGATGTGCAATGATCTAGCATAACAATGACATCAAAAAATGGACAAGCCATGAAAACATCATGCTAGCTATCTTACAATCATGCAAAGCAATATGACAATGATGGTGCGTGTCATAAAAACAGAACGGTGGAAGTTGCATGCCAATATATCTTGGAATGGCTATGGAAATGCCATAATAGGTAGGTATGGTGGCTGTTTTGAGGAAGGTATATGGTGGGTTTAATGCACCGGCGGAAGTTGCACGGTACTAGAGAGGCTAGGAATGGTGGAAGGGTGAGTGCGTATAATCCATGGACTCAACATTAGTCATAAAGAACTCACATACTTATTGCTAAAATTTATTAGCCACCGAAACAAAGTACTACACGCATTATCCTAGGGGAAGGGTTGGTAGGAGTTAACCATCGCGTGATCCCGACCTCCACACAAAGGATGGCAATGAAAGAATAAAACATGCCCCGACTTCATCACATAACGGTTCACCTTACATTCTTGCTACGGGAATCACAAACTTTCACACAAGTATTTCTACCAATCCACAATTACTCACTAGCATGACTCTAATATCACCATATTTATATCGCAAAACTATTGCAAGGAATCAAACATATCATATTCAGTGATCTACAAGTTTTATGTAGGATTTTATGACTAACCATGTGAATGACCAATTCCTGTCAACTCTCTAAATAGATATAAGTGAAGCAAGCGAGTTTAATTCTTTCTACAAAAGATATGCCCACGCTCTAACAAATATAAGTGAAGCAAAAGAGCATTCTACAAATGGCGGTTTTCTATGTGAAGAGAAACAGGCAATCCAAACTTCAAATGATATAAGTGAAGCACATGAAGCATTCTATTAAGCCATACTCAAAAGATATAAGTGAAGTGCAAAGAGCATTCTATAAATCAACCAAGGAGTACCTCATACCAGCATGGTGCATTTATTAAAATAAAAATAGAAAGCACATGACGCTCCAAGATTTACGCATATCATGTGACGAATAAAAATATAGCTCCAAGTAAAATTACTGATGATCGCTAAAAGAAAGAGGGGATGCCTTATGGGGCATTCCCAAGCTTAGTTGCTCCGGAGTCCTTTAATACTACCTTGGGGTGCCTCGAGCATCCCCAAGCTTAGGCTCTTGCCACTCCTTATTCCTTCATCCATCGTGATCTTACCCAAAACTTGAAAACTTCAATCACGCAAAACTTAACAAAACCCTCGTGAGATCCGTTAGTATAATAAAACAAATCACCACTTTAAGTACTGTCGCAAACCCATTCACATTTTATTTTTGCATTTTAGCTACTGTATTATAAATTCTCCATGGCTTATACCACCGATAGAATCGATAGTTTCATCAAAACTAGCAAAACAATGTATCAAAAACAGAATCTGTCTTAAACAGGATAGTCTATAGCAATCAGAACATCTACCAAACTTATGTAGCTCAAAACATTATGAAAAATTAGGACAAAATAAACAATTTGTATAGAAGTATTTTGCAAAAAGTTTCAGAAACATTCGACGTTCCAGTAAAACAAATGAAAATTCACGCGCTACAGCCAAAGTTTCTGTTTTTGCACTGTACAAACCAAACAAGCAATCTAATCATCCTAATGGAAAATCTTGGCAGATTATTTTTATAATACAATGGATTTGTACAAGGGGATAATTATTTTTGTTGAAAAGTTTCTGTAATTCAAGATTTGCAAAGTTTTCATGGGCATGAACAAAGTTCAAGGAGCTCCTCCACTTCAAGGGTGCTCGTCCTTCTTATTTCACTTCTCTTTTTGAAAAGTTTTAGGTTCCCCACTTTATTTTTTTGTTTTTAAACTTTATAAAAGAAATCAACAGAAATAAATGCCTCTCTAAAACTTCCGGGTTGTCTCCCTGGCAATGCTTTCTTTATAGCCATTAAGCTAGGCATATAGTGCTCAAGTAATGGATCCACCCGGATCCCAACGTATATCAAAGCCAATTTTAATTAACAATGATTTGTAATTTAGTATTGAGAACAAAGTAACATATATCATGCATCGTCGAACTCTAACTCTCTTACTATGCATTGGCATGTCATAAACGAACAATTCATGCCAATACATAGCATAAACAGTTTCTTGCAATTTTATTGTATTGGAAACATAGAGAGGTGGAGATGTAGTTCCTCTCTCATAATAATTGCAAGTAGGAGAAGCAAGCACATGCATATTATTTCTATCAAAATCATCATGTGCAATAGTAGAACGCAACCCATCAATATAATCCTTAATAAGCGCAAACTTCTCCGATATAGTGTAGTTGGGAGATTTCAGAAAGATAATAGGACTATCATGTGTGGGTACATTAGCAACAATTTCTTTCATAACATAAGGAACTATAGCAAGTCCATCTCCATAAGAATCATCCATATTGGCATCATGGCCACAAGCATAGCAAGTATCAACTTCATCAAAAAGGTATATTCTGAAGGAATCAACAGGATCATAGCAATCATCATAACATTCATCCTTCGGTAAGCATGAAGGGAAATTAAACAATGTATGTGATAAAGAGTTACTCTCATTAGAAGGTGGGCACGGGTGATCATTCCTCTATTCCTCCTTTTGTTCTCCTCACTCCTCGTCATATTTTTCATCCAATGAGCTCACAGTGTCATCAATTTCTTCTTCCATAGATTCCTGCAAAATATTAGTCTCTTCTTGGACAGTGGAGACTTTCTCAATAAAGCATCAATATCAGAATTATATTCATAATTCTCATAGCATTAATTAAGTATAGAAAAAATTTCAGGTCTATAAACATCATCATCAAAAGCTTCATACTTTTCAAACAAAGATTCAATTTCATAAGCACCCTTAAAAGCAACGAATTATTCTATTTGTTCCACATCATAGTACTCATAAATAGCATAAGAAGCCAAGGTTTGATTATCATTAAATTTGCATGAAAAGGGAAGGTGTGGAGCCTTCATCCTAGAGCAACAAGTATAATCATATCTCAAGCATAGTTGTCGAACATACCAATGCAACATATGGATTTGATCCCAAAATAGTTTCCATTTTTGAGTCAAGTGATAATCCCTAAAGCATTCACGCTGATCCAACGTCTCTCCCATTATACAATTGAATGGGGTTTTCTCAGGATTATTAAAGTAGTGCATAATATCTTTCACATAATGAGCATCGAGGGTTTTAGGAGGTTCCCAGCTCCATGAGTAGCAAGTACACCTAATTTTTTTGGTATTTCGTGTTCCATATCCATAACTAAAGATAGAGAAAAACTTAAAACAGCAAATAAAATCTACTTAGTGATAAAGAAAACAAGCACAAACGAGAATATTCACCCCATGCTTTGCTCCCCGGCAACGGCACCAGAAAAAGGTCTTGATAACCCACAAGTATAGGGGATCAGTTGTAGCCTCTTTCGATAAGTAAGAGTGTCGAACCCAATGAGGAGCTAAAGGTAGAACAAATATTCCCTCAAGTTCAATCGACCACCGATACAACTCTACGCACGCTTAACGTTCGCTTTACTAGAACAAGTATGAAACTAGAAGTACTTTGTAGGTGTGATAGTATAGGTTTGCAAGGTAATTAGGAGCACGTATATAAAATCTAGGGGCTGTTTAGATAAAGAAGTAACTAAGTTAGTTTTTGTAGCAAGATTTTTGTCACAATAAAGTTATTTGACACTAGGCAATCGATAACTAGACCGGTAATCATTATTGCAATTTTATTTGAGGGAGAGGCATAAGCTAACATACTTTCTCTTCTTGGATCATATGCACTTATGATTGGAACTCTAGCAAACATCCGTAACTACTAAAGATCATTAAGGTGAAACCCAACCATAGCATTAAATTATCAAGTCATCTTTATTCTCATACGCCATAAACCACTTATCCGTGTTTGTGTTCCTATCATTCATGCAACACAGACAATAAGCAAACCATGAACATATCGCAAACTCTACAACGGAGATCCCTCATGCTTGCGTGACACGGAGAGCACCATAGGACAACACCAATAATAAAACATGCAACTCAACCAATCACGATCATCAATGAACCCATAGGACAAAACAGATCTACTCAAACATCATAGGATAGCCATACATCACTGGGAAATAATATATAGCATTGAGCACCATGTAGAAGTAGAGATTACAGCAGGGAGAAGAGGTGTTACACTGCTGCATAGAGGGGGGAGAGTTGGTGGTGACGGCGGTGAAGTTGTTGGTGTAGATGCCCGTCACGGTGATGGCCCTGGCGGCGTTCCAGCGCCACCGGGAGAGAGGGGGAGAGAGCCCCCTACTTCTTCTTCCTTGACCTCCCCCTAGATGGGAGGTGTTGGGGATATAACTACTGAGTGTAAACCGGCCAGGAGGGCCCGGTTCACCCTCAACTATGTTGAAGCCCACGAAGACTCAGAAGATGGTGTATTACCAAAGAAGCCCGGAGCCCAAGGGCGGATTAGGGCCCATAGTGGTAAACCGCCATGGTTATGTAACTTGTAATGTAAGTTAGGAAAGGAGAGACCGAGTTAGATGCTTTGTATGAGTCGGCCTTGGGACTCTGTAGACCGGCCGGGCGTCAACCTATGTATATAAAGGGACGACCCGGCGGCGGTTCAGGGACAAGAAACAACAACTCGAGACTCAGGCAAAGCGTATTTGCTCCCTGGTCATCGAAACCAAATCAATCCCATCACAACTAGACGTAGGCTTTTACCTTCATCGAAGGGGCCGAACTAGTATAAAACTCCCATGTCCCTTGTCCGGTTTAACCCCTTCAAGCTAACCCGTTGCGATGGCTCCACGACTAAGTCCTTTCATGAGGACATCTGACGTGTTAATTCCACGACAGTTGGCGCCCACCGTGGGGCTATCGCACGATGGTTTCGAGTTCTTGAAGGGCAGCTCTGAAGGACTCAGGGGTACGTGGTTAGCCGGATAACCAAGAGTCGTCGCGGCAAGCTCTACATCGACGACGAAGGATGGGGCCCCGAGGCCGGCTCAATCGAGTACGGATACCGGGTCCCCTTTGGCGGAATTCATGTCTTCATCGGCAAGATCGGCGAACCGGGCCCTGAGCCGGACATCGGCACCGACCTCGTCGAGACGGCTCAGCGTGCGAATCCTGCCCGGGTTAAGCCCGCCATGAAGCGTGCGTTCGTAGGATGTGTCCATGGGATCGGATCTGAACTGGTGTCTGAAGGCGAGACGGCTGTTTATTCCGACGGCGAGTCATCCACTGGCGAAACCGAGTCCCTATACCAAATTCATGATGGTGCGTTCGAAGGATATTCCGATGGCAACAGTATTCCGGACCTCCTCGAAACGCCGAGTCGGGTTACTGTGTACATGGCCGGAACACAGCCCACTTTGCAGTCTTCATCTACAACGGCAATGAGTACCAGATCAGTAGCCGCGGCAGGAGCCCCAGCGCGCCGACCGGCTCAAGTCATCTCCGGTTTGATGGATGCCTGGGCGACCTTGTTAACCACGGTAGTTACCCCGGAGACGCAGGATCAGCACAATGCGGACATTGCAAAGCTGAAGGACCAAATAATGCAGGCTAAGGAGGACCTGGCAATTGAGGATGCTAGGATGGCTGAAGAATGGACCGCTCTGGATGCCCAGTCACAGCAGATACAGGCACAGAATTACCGGCTCATCCTGGATCAGAATGCATCAGATGATGTAATGCGAAGGAAGTACCGGTCTTGTCTGCCGTCGGTCTATGAAGGACTGAGCCTCTTTTAGACGCCAGGCATTGGACCGAGCAATCCGGCAGCTACAAACTGGACTGATGCGCCTAGGGCAGCGCCGGATCGACCACGGATGACGGAACTACCTCGACGAACGGATAACCCGCCGCAGTACGTTTCCACACCGCCGGGTCACTTCTCGAGCCCTTTGGATAACATGATTGTCGCAGCATCTCGCCTGGCAGCCATTCCAATGGAGGGTGATTCACTGGCGGTGATTGAAACGCGGTGGGCTAGGGACCTTCTTCAAACCGCCATGGTGCAGCAGCAGGCTTATTCCTATAGCCAAGATAGAATTCATTCAACCCCTCGTCCGAGCCCAAGCTATAGCAGGCACATGGATGAACCAAAAGTGTCTAGCAGTGCGCGGCGCCGAAATGCTCAAGACATGGTGGATAATGGCAGAGCACGAAGGGAGGCCTCTTTGGGTCGTCATCAACCCGCCCCGGTTCAGCCAGCGGCGTCAGTAGACCAAGGCACCGGGCTTGCCTTTAGTTCCTGGGGAGTGCCGTGTCTCATTCCGGCTCTCTGTAATATGCGACTGCCCAAGGATTTCAAGGGTCCACGTAAGGTGCCTAATTACACCGTGGATCAACCACCTGAGGCGTGGGTCGAGAGTTATGAGATGGCAATGGAGATGCTAGATGTGGATGAGGCGGCCTGTGCAAAGTACTTCACGATGATGTTGGAAGGGACAGCCCGTACTTGGTTGAAAAATTTGCAAGCCAACTCCATCGAGTCATGGGATCAGTTGAAGGCCCGGTTTATAGCCAATTTCAAAGACACGTGCAAATAGCCTATGTCCATTGTGGATCTGGATGCTTGTGTTCAAGGGGAGAACGAGTCAACAACTCATTGGGTGCACCGGGTTTCAGAAGTTTTGCATTCGTCGGACCGGATTAATGCTAGTCAAGCAATCATAATGCTGGAGCGTAATTGCCGATTTAAGTCTCTAAAGATGAAGTTGGGACGGCTTAAGCGCCACTGCAATGACATGGGAACCCTTATGGCAGCCTTGGTCAAATATGTCGATTCTGATAATACCAAGGATCCCGATTCTGATGATGAGAAACCGGAGAAGGGAAAGAAGAACGGTGGTGCAAAGGGACATCATCACAACCAAGGAGGCCATGGGAATAATGGTAAGCGCAAGGCAGATAGTTCAGATCTTGTGGCTAACACCAATATGCAGCGTCGTAAAGGTAAACCGCCCAGCGCGGTGGAGGGATGAATCTGGAGCGTTTGTTAAAACAGCCCTGCCCAAAGCATGGGACCAAGGAGGCCCCTTCCACACATCTTTGGAAAGATTGTTATATCATGAAGGAGTTCAAGAATTCCGATGTCTTACGGTATGATCAGGGTCCGTCGGGTGGGTCAGGTCCAGGTTTTCATGGTGGCGGCGGTTCAAGCTCTGGGTTTCAGAATAATCAGGGCAACCAGAATAACCAAGGTGGTAATGGCCAACAGAATAATCAAGGAAATCAGCAGCAGTCAGGTTATCAAAGTCACCCCAAGCAATTGAATGGTGGGCAGTATCACATGTTCACTACTAGCCTGTGTAAGCGTGATCAGAAGCTTCACAAAAGGGCAGTTAATGCTGTTGAACCGGCAGTGCCACGTTATTTACGATGGTCCGAGCAGCCCATTGTGTGGAGCAGAGAGGATCATCCGCCCCGGATTGACAATCCGGGTCAACTAGCTTTGGTGGTGGCACCTCAGGTGGGAGGTTACAAGTTTACCAAAGTCCTGATGGATGGAGGGAGCAGTATCAACATCCTGTACTATGAGACTTTTCGTCGCATGGGGTTGACAGACAAGAGTCTTAAACCGTCCAACACTGTTTTTCATGGTGTAGTACCGGGTAAATCGGCATATCCTGTTGGCAAGATCGCTTTGGAGGTTGTGTTTGGAGATGAGCATGATTCCAGGTCTGAAAAATTGACCTTTGAGGTGGTGAAGATCCAGAGCCCGTATCACGCACTGTTTGGACGGCCGGCTTACACAAAATTCATGGCGAGACCCTGCTATATCTATTTACAGCTCAAAATGCCGGGTCACAAGGGGACTATAACAGTACATGGAAGTCAAAAGATCGCTTTGGATTGTGAGGAAGGTGATGCGGCTTACACTGAGTTGGTTTGTGCTACAGAGGAGCTGAAGTTTTATAAGGACAATGTTGATCCGGCAGACATGACTCCTTTGAAGAAGCCCACCACTGAGCATGACCCGACCCTAAAGTTCAAGCCGGCTGATGAGACTAAACTTGTTGACTTTGTTCCTGGCGATTCATCCAAACAGTTTAGCATCAGCACCAATCTGGATCCGAAATAGGAAAGCGCGCTCATCGAGTTCATCCGTGAGAACCGGGACATTTTTGCATGGAAGCCTTCTGACATGCCAGGTGTACCGAGGGAACTCGCTGAGCACACTCTCAATATTGATCCCAAGTTTAAACCGGTCAAGCAATTTCTTCGGCGGTTTAACGAGGAAAGACGCAAGGCCATTGGTGAAGAGGTAGCCCGGCTGTTGGCTGCTGGCTTTATCATCGAAGTATTTCACCCCGAGTGGTTGGCTAATCCGGTGCTTGTTCTTAAGAAAAACGGCACTTGGCGTATGTGTGTGGACTACACAGATTTGAACAAGGCTTGTCCGGCAGATCCTTTTGCTCTCCCGCGTATTGATCAGATTATTGATGCGACGGCGGGTTGTGAGCGCCTGAGTTTCTTGGATGCTTATTCAGGTTATCATCAGATTAAAATGGCAGTTAAGGACCAGGAGAAGACAGCCTTCATCACTCCCTTTGGAGCCTTCTGCTATGTTTCTATGCCCTTTGGGCTCAAAAGTGCCCAGGCAACTTATCAGCGTTGTGTGCAAAATTGTCTTCACGGGCGTAATGTTCATGCCTATGTGGATGACATTGTGGTAAAATCCAGGAAGAAGGAAACCTTGATAGATGACCTCAAGGAAACGTTTGACAATCTTCGGGTTTACAAAATGATGCTTAATCCGGACAAGTGTGTTTTTGGTGTTCCGGCAGGCAAGCTCTTAGGCTTTTTGGTGTCCAACAGAGGGATTGAGGCTAATCCGGAAAAAATCAAAGCGATTACATCTTTGGCTAAACTGAAGTGTATCAATGATGTTCAGCAATTGGCGGGTTGAATTGCCGGCCTTAGCCGGTTTATCAGCCGTTTGGGAGAGAAGGAGATCCCTTTGTACTAGATGTTGAAAAAGATAGACGATTTCGTCTGGAGCGATGCGGCCAATGCGGCGTTTGAGGACTTAAAGCTACAGCTGGTTGAACCGCTGGTTCTTGCTGCTCTGGTTGACAAAGAACCCTTGTTACTATACGTGGCTGCTAACGCCCGTGCTGTGAGTGTGGCAATTGTGGTAGAGCGCAAAGAGGCTGGTAAGGAATATCTGGTTCAACGACCAGTTTACTATATCAGCGAAGTACTTATTGAGTCAAAGCAACGGTATCCGCATTGGCAGAAGCTGGTTTATGGGGTTTTTATGGCAAGTCGGAAGCTCAAACAATATTTTCAAGGCCATCCCATTACAGTGGTCAATTCAGCCCCTTTGGGCGATATAATTCAGAACAGGAAGGTGACTGGCCGGGTTGCAAAATGGGCAATTGAGCTTGGCCCGCACGGATTGAAGTATATGCCTCGGACATCAATCAATTCACAGGCGCTTGTTGACTTCATCAATGATTGGACCGAGTTACAGGCACCAGAGGACAAACCGGATAATACATACTGGACTATTCACTTTGATGGATCCAGGCAATTGGAAGGCTCGGGGGCTGGAGTTGTTCTTACTTCCCCTCGAGGTGATAAAATTTGTTATGTTCTCCGCTTAATGTTTCCTTGTACTAACAATGCAGCTGAGTACGATGCTTTACTCCACGGTCTCCGTGTGGCTAAGGAAATGAACTTAAGCCGGGTTCGCTGTTTTGGAGATTCTGATCTGGTGGCTCAGCAAGTTTCTGGTACTTGGGATTCTAAGGACCCACTTATGGCGGCTTACAGACGCGAGGTGGATGTTGTGGCAGGTCACTTTAAGGGTTATCAGGTTGAGCACATTGACCGGCGCAAAAATGAAGCAGCAGATGCTTTAAGCCGGCTGGGATCTCAGCGTAAACCGGTACCACCTAATACCTTTTTAGATATCTTGCATAACCCGTCTGTTAAGTTGCCTACAGAGGAGGATTTAGCTGTTCTTGATCTGGAGGCCCAATTGGTGGCTGCTTTACATACCACTCCGGATTGGACGGTTCCATATTTGGCGTATTTAAACCTGGGCGAGTTACCAGATGATGAGGTCTTCGCCAGACAGATAATCCGGCGGTCCAAGTCCATGGTTGTTCACAATGGCGAGTTACACTGTTGCAGTGTTTCAGGCGTTTTCCAACATTGTATATCTCTTGAAGAAGGATAAGAGATTCTACGTGAAATCCATGAAGGGGATTGTGGTCACCATGCCAGTTCAAAGTCCCTGGTGGCTAAAGCTTTCCGTCATGGGTTCTATTGGTTGACAGCTCATGCTGATGCGGAGGATCTGGTAAAGCGGTGTGACGCTTGTCAGAAATTTTCACGTCGAGCTCATGTTCCGGCTCAGGAGCTACGGATGATTCCTATCACTTGGCCATTTGCCATATGGGGGCTCGATATGGTGGGACCTTTTAAGCGCTCCCAGGATAAGAAGACCCACCTGTTGGTGGCGGTTGACAAGTTCACTAAATGGGTTGAAGCGGAGCCCGTCAGCAAGTGTGATGCAGCCACGGCGGTTCAATTCCTCAAAAAGATCATTTTCCGTTTTGGTTTTCCACACAACATTATTACAGATAATGACACGAACCTTTCTAAAGGTGAGATGGAGGAGTTTTGTCAACGAGAGCACATCCGGCTTGATGTAGCGTCCGTGGCTCACCCCCAATCCAATGGTCAAGCGGAGAGGGCGAATCAAGAAATCCTGAAGGGTATCAAGCCCCGGCTCATGGTTCCCTTGAAGCAGACGCCGGGTTGTTGGGTGGAAGAGTTACCATCTGTGTTATGGAGTATAAACACCACCCCAAACCGATCCACGGGTTATACACCTTTTTTCATGGTTTACGGGGCTGAGGCCGTCCTCCCAAGTGATATTCGTCATTACTCGCCCCGGGTTGCCAATTATGTTGAAGAGGATAATGAGCAAGCATGCCAAGAGGCGGTGGACCTGTTAGATGAGAAACGGGACATGGATCTGGCTCAATCGGCGGTTTATCAACAAGACCTGCAGCGTTATCACAGCCGCCGGGTTAAGACAAGAACCTTTCAAGAAGGCGACTGAGTGCTCCGGCTCATCCAGGACCAGTCTGATATGCACAAGTTGTCCCCACCTTGGGAAGGACCCTTTGTGGTCAGCAAAAATCTGCACAACGGATCATACTACCTCATTGACATTCGAGAAGACTCACGCAGTTCTGAGGAGGAGACCCGGCGGCCATGGAACATAGCTCTCCTTCGGCCTTACTACACCTGAGCCATAGGCTTTTCTCATGTACATATTATGACAATGTATATATTATGATCAATATAATAAAGCGGCATCCTTTCTACAAGCAGGGCATCTACCGTTCTTCCAATATTTCTTGGTTACAAGGGGGCTTCTGCTCTCAAAGCAATGACTCACCTTGTCCATTAAACTGGTTATCATGCCACAACATAGCTTGGGAGATTCACACCCAAGGGGCCAAAGAGAGTCTGGATGTTATACACAGCTCAAACATAGGCACCCATTGAGCAAAGCTCACAAAGTTACTTGGGGGCTCTTTTGTGCAAAATCCACAAAGAGTTTGAAAGGACCCTTGCAATTGGGTATTGACCCATGGTTTGGAAGCCTGGTGTATTCACCTAAAACCCCGGGTTAACCTGCCTTCATTAAGTAAGCCACTCCTATCCAGGTAATCCTGGCACGACCCGCCGAACGTTTGACAAGTCAGTCTTATACAGACCCTGAACTTGTCAAAGTTAAAACGACGATTTGTTAGTTGGAGGCCCATCTTAAAAGGCTTTGTGAAATGGTTTAACACAGTGGCCTGGCAGCCCATGAAAAGCCTTGAATTTGGGCCTAGCAGCCCTTGAAAAGCCTTGACTACATGGTTTCTTATTTGCTTTTTTGCCAAGTTTTCACCTTTTTTGAATTTATTTTGAACCGGTGTCCTTTGACCCGGTGTGGCTTTTCAGTCATCATGGTAACCCGGTGTTTGTTAACCCGGCTTGGCTTTCAGCTATACGTTGTTAGACCATCTTATCAAACCGGTGTTTGTTAACCCGGCCTGGCCTTGACTATATGTCGCCTGTATGATCATCTGGTGTTCGTTATAACCCGGCATGACTTATTCATCACATCATTATAGGGTAAGGGGTATAACAGCTCAAGATTTGGGATTTCACCCTTACTCAATGATTTCATATCATAGGTATGAGTTATTCATATTTATTCCGCTTTGGTTATTAGCCAGGCTTTACCTTGGGCATTATGACTCGTCCAGCGGTGAACCGCCGGGACAGATCTTTTTTATGCAGACAGAGGATTTGCATAATATTATGAAGATATATAAGCTAGCACTGAAATTGGCATGGCGGATCAAACAAAGTGTATCCCAGTGCATGATGGCAGCAGATCAAAGTATTTTAACTAGCCTAGTACAAGGCACTTCATGGCCCAAAATATGGAATTATTCTTTCCACAGAACAAAGTTTATGAAGCATCAATCAGATTGCCGGATCAGGACTCATCACCATGTTGACGTGAAGTTGATGGATCATCCGGCGTCGGTTCAGCCTCCTCCGCTTCATCCAGTGGCTGGAAGTCAGTGGTGGTCCAGTCAATCCGAGTTAAAGCCTGAAAGACAGCCTCTTCAGTTATAAGTTCAGTCGGATCAACGTCAGGGGCGTAAGTGTGCTTACGGATTGGCGGAATAAGATTTTGCACTTCTGGTATGACAGTGTCAATCCGTTTGTTGTTGGCATCATAGAAGGACTAGTGAACCGTCAAGTTAGCTTCTTCTGCCAATTGACTCGCCAGAGGACGCATCTCCCTTGTCACAGCTGTGAGGGCTTCGTTATCAAACTCTGCCCCGTTCTCTTGTTCACTAGGGAAGCCCTTGGCAATATCCACCGGATCAAGGTCAGCTATCCATTCTTTGGCTCATGTAAGTGCTAAGAAAGCGCCGGCCCTGGCAGCAGATCGCTTCATCTCTTCTATCTGCGCCGGCGTCATGGATAACCTTGCTAAAGTATCCTTGATCAATGTGGGGGCCGGATTGTTGTATGAAGCTGCACAGATAACCCGTTGGGCACCGGTGTATAGTTGCTCAATCAGAGTTAAACCGGCAAATTACAAAGATGGTCATTCAAGAAGCCTTGGCAAGACTACTTACCAAACACTACAGAAGTCATGGCATTTACTTGGCGCTTCAACCCAGTTAGCTCTTCCGCCATTGGTTTAAGAGCTTACTCGGCGTCTTCCGCCCGCTTCAGCAATGCATTCTTTTCAGTCTCCCAGTTGGCACGATCCGTCTTGAACCCTTCTTTGAGTTGCTCCATGGCTACCAAAGCGGTTTTAAGCTCATCTTTTGCCTTGGATGTTTCTGCTTGTTGGGTCTTGATGTTCTCTTGAAGATCGGCAATCTGAGAGCCTTTGTGATTTATATCAGCCTGCCACAGTAAGATGAGGGGCATGTCAATAATTCATCAAAAGTCCCAAGCATATAACAAGTTATACACTTGGCACTTGGGGGCTAATGCGACTTGCTTCTTTACTACTGATTGTTTGAAGTCCCAAAGATCAATACAAGTTTTAATCTTGGCACTTGGGGGCTAATGTGTGTTTGATCCCAAAAATACACAAGGAAATTCAACACAGTAGAGTATGGAATATAAAAGTCCCGGTTTGTTTTCACAACACAAACCGGCCCTTGGGGGCTACGAAGTCAAAGTGTTCTTTATCTTTAAAGACCCGGTTTATCTTTAAAAGATAAACTGGCCCTTGGGGGCTACAATACAATGAATGTACAGAATAAAGATGGTGTTTTGAGGATTACCTCATAGCGTTCCTTCATCAGATTCACCAAACCAGCTTCATAATCTCGGCTGGTGTAAAGCCGGTTCAAGAATCCGGAATGAAGATCTTGAGCAAAAAGATTAACATAGTCGGACAAGTCGGTCTTCCATTTTCCCTTGCCCATAGCAGCAAATTCATCCTTGGCAGTGTGCTTCGATAAAGCAACTGGATTGCCTGGGGTGGTATAAGCAGTACCAGTGACAACAACATCATCATCATCTTTGGCTAGGCTCGGCGGATTGACATTGTCTTTAGCTGGGCTTGGCGGATTGGCAACAGGGCTTGGCGGTTTGGCAGCAGGACTTGGCGGATCAGCAGCCGACCTCAGCGGATCAGCAACTGGACTTGAAGGCATGGCATGTGGACTTGATGTTTCAACATGTGTTTCCAGGTCAGCCTCCAGCGGATTGGCGCCGGTAGCTGGGTCTTGCGGGGTAGAGTCATCCATGACAATATCAGGATTGTCACCAGCATTATCTGGGGTCTTCTCTGGTTCAACATCGTTAGAGGGGCCACTAGTCTTGGCTTTCTTGCTCAATCGGGCCATGGCACTGCAACGTCAAAATAAAGATTAGTATGATAAACCGATGCATGAAGAGACAAACCGAAAAATAATGCACTTACCCAGCGACGGTCTTGAGGGGAGGCAGCTGAGTAGTTGATGAACCGCCAGATGAATTGGAAGACGCCTGGTAATTTGGATCAGACGGATTCAGTGGGTATCAGAAGAAACCCTTCAAAGGATAAAGTTTTTTGGGAGAGCAAGTAACCTCTGGACGACGCTTCCGGGTTGGTGTATCCGGTAAACCGGAAGAGGTGACTTGCTGGCCACTGTGTCGGGTTGTGTGGCGCCCTTCAGGTTGCTGTTTCTTTAAAGGAAATTTTGGATCCAAATAAGCAAGAGGGTGAGAGTATTTCACTTTCCGAACTACACGGCGAAATCTTTGAACCGGCACGAGATCTGAATCGGAGGAAAGAGAGATTATCTCAACATGGTGTGCATGGCTGACCTCCGCATCATCCTGATGATAGTCATTGTTAATAAGATGTATGAAAAAGGAGCCAAGGGAGTCAAGTTCTACCTCTTGATCCAAATCTTCAGCATCTTCGGGCGGATCAGCAGCTTCGCCGGTCTTCTTCTTGGCTGCTTTCTTGGTAGCTTTGCTCTTGGCACGAGGAGCTCTGGCCGGTTTATCTGAAGTTTTCCTTTTCCAAAAGAAGCTGTTGGGCTGTAAAGATTAAACAAAGATTTATTAGAACAATGTTAAAGCGGAGGCGGATCAAGAAAGTACAAAGTTGAAATATTTACCGCTGGTGGTTTGTTGGCGGTATAAAAGGGGGCCAGCCCGGTTTGGCTGCATGCGGCGATTGGTTCGTCTAACATTTTCTTCACTGATTCGGTGACTTCGTCATCAGTCACCTCTATTTCATTAAACCTTTGAGGATCGTTGGAGTTGCCGGTATACTCATGCATTAATCCAGAGCGGCGACTTAAGGGCAGGATTTGCCATTTAACCCAACAGCGCATGAGATCAAACCAGTCAAACCGTTGGCCAAGAGAGCCCGGAGCTTGGCGAGTTGAGGAGCATACGTTTGCCGCTCTTTGGCAGTTAATCATCAAGGCAATGGGTGGCCGTTGCTAATCCGGTGAGGGCGGTAACCCGGCAAGGGATTCTCTTCAGCAGGGGCAGTGTTCTGACAGTAAAACCAAGTTTGGTTCCAGTCTTTGGGATGACTGTGGTGTGATGCATGTGGGAAATCAACTTACTTCCTCTTCTGGATTGATACCCCACCAAGTTCCATATTAGGACCATCAAAAAATTCAGTTTGGCGGTTTAGATGGAAGAAGTCCTTGAACAGCTCGGTAGATGGTTCTTCTTGAAGGTAAACTTCACAAAATACTTGAAAGTTGCATATGTTTGACACAGAATTTGGTCCAATGTCTTGTGGATGGAGTTGAAAGCTAGCAAGGATATCCCGGAAAATTTTTGAACTGGGAGGGCTGAAGCCCCGGTCTAAGTGCTGCATAAAAACAATAACTTCTCCATCCTAAGGCTCAGGAGGGCACTCAGGGCCAGGAACTCACCAGTGAAGGACATTCTTTGAAGCTAAAGCGCCCGTCATTACATATCCATTGATCTGCGTTTCCGTGATCCGGGACGGAACCCAGTTGCAAGCAGCAAATTGTTTGGTCATCTTGAACAGCAATCTGTAAAGGTAAAAATGAAGGTCGGTTTACGATGGACGGTTCAAGAGTATTAATTGGTGTCAAACCGGAAAATTTGATCAAAGCATATATGTGAGATTAACCGGAAATTGCTATTCAGATCAAGATGGCGGTTTAAGGTGAGGACTAATGATATATGGCGGATTACCAACTACTGCAGGTTTAAACCGCCCTTAGGTGAAGGAGTCGGAACTAAAAATCTGCTAAGTGTTGACAGAAACAGGTTGCACACAATGATGAAGTTTATTTGGATCTACCATGCTTCAATAAAGAAAATTTTCTACGACCTATAATGGCGTTAAGTAGAACAGAGAAGGTCGTGCGCTCTACTGGGGATTCTTTACAAAAAGGAAGATCTACTAGTACTGAAAATGGATGTGGAGTAACTACCGCACAAGATCTACGATACTATTGGATCAAAGCAACCACGACAGAAGGAAAGGCGAAGAACTTGGATGAACATTTATGAAAACGGATGAACTCGTTAACCCTAGCACAGATCTAAAGATGCGGGAAAGAGAAAACTTACCAGTGCAGATCTACTACGAAGGGATTCCGCGAACTCTGGTTCGATTCAGGTTGATGCAGCGGCCTTTGTCGATGCAGTTCTCAAGGGTCGAGGGCGGCGGCGGAGCTTCAGAGCTTGAGCATCGCGAGGAGGAAGAAGAAGGCACAGAAGGGGAAGAAAGAAAAGGCCCCTCGAGCTTTATTTATAAGGAGAAAGGGATAAGTGGAAGGCGCAAGAATCGAGGAGCCTGAAGCGGCAAAGAGGGCGTGCCTGTCGCCTCGATTTTCGGGATACCATTAATGAAGGGAATATTTTTAATCTTTTTATACAGAGATGATGTCATGATGGTCCGTTGTTGTGTCCAGAGGATGACGTCACAGCGGTTTAACAAAGTTTACAGGAGAAGGCAACATGGCGGTTTACGAGAATATAAGGAGATGTTCACAAGATTTCTCTAAGTATTGAAGATTGACATGAACAGGTTCAGATCAATCTGGGGCCTAATGTTGGGGATATAACTACTGAGCATAAACCGGCCAGGAGGGCCCGGTTCACCCTCAACTATGTTGAAGCCCACAAAGACTCAGAAGATGGCGTATTACCAAAGAAACTTAGAAGCCCGGAGCGCAAGGGCGTATTAGGGCCCATAGTGGTAAACCGCCATGGTTATGTAACTTGTAATGTAAGTTAGGAAAGGAGAGACCAAGCCGGATGCTTTGTATGAGTCGGCCTCGGGACTCTGTAGACCGGCCAGGTGTCAACCTATGAATATAAAGGGACGACCCGGCGGCGGTTCAGGGACAACAAACAACAACTCGAGACTCAGACAAAGCGTATTTGCTCACTGGTCATCGAAACCAATCAATCCCATCACAACTAAATGTAGGCTTTTACCTTCATCGAAGGGGCCGAACTAGTCTCGTGTCCCTTTTCCGGTTTAACCCCTTCAAGCTAACCCGTTGCGATGGCTCCACGACTAGTCCTTTCATGAGGACATCTGACGTGTTAATTCCACGACAGGAGGAGTGTTTCCCCTCTGGTCCATGGCCTCCATGATGGCGGAGGGGCGGGAGCCCCTCCGAGATTGGATCTCTCTCTCTGTTTCCTTCTGTTTTTGTGCTCCCAGATTCTGGCCTTTCATTGTTTCTTAAATTCCCGGAGAACTGTAACTCCGATTGGGCTGAAATTTTAACACGGTTTTATCCGGATATTAGCTTTCTTGCGCTAGAAGAAGGGCACCAACCTCCTTACGGGGTGACCACAAGGGCCCAGGGCGCGTCCCTCACCCTTGTCGGCCCCTTGGGCATCGTCTCGTGTTAATTCCACTTCCCAAAATTCACATATATTCAAAAACAATTCTCGGTAAGTTTTTATCCTGTTTGGACTCCGTTTGATATGGATTTTCTGCGAAACAAAAAACATGCAAAAAACATGAACTGGCACTGGGTCAATAAGTTAGTCCCAGAAAATCATATAAATAGTTGCCAAAAATATATAAAAGTTGTAGAATATTGGCATGGAACAAAAAAATTCTATATATGACGGAGACGTATCAGACCACCTTGCTGCACCTTAGTTAGTTTTGTTACTTGCTGCCTGTTACGAATTATCTTATCACACAACTATCTGTTACCGATAATTTCAGTGCTTGCAGAGAATACCTTGCTGAAAACCGCTTGGCATTTCCTTCTACTCCTTGTTGGGTTCGACACTCTTACTTATCGAAAGGACCGTGATAGATCCCTTATACTTGTGGGTCATCAAAACATCTGCATCCCTCTGTGAAGGGCCTATCGTTTACTTTTAAGTATTTACTTTTATGCAAGAGTCAATAGTATGCATTCTCATTTCAACCTCAATTATTCTCTAGTTGGCAAGCATCATGTGGTGGGGAAAGATGTAGGCACATATGGCCAGCCAAATATATTTGATCATGAATTATTATTGTTGACAATTATCTCTATGATAAATGAATTGGGAGGCGAAACATTAAGCCCCCATCTTTATCTGTGTTCGATGGATGCCATTTGTTCTAAGAATATGTTTTGAGTACTAGCAATCATAGAAGAATATATAATGATTGAGTGTGTGGAGCTCTTACTTAGACTCTGTTGAATAAGTTAAATTGCAATTGTTTGCTGACTAAGAATATAGGTTATTGAGTTTTAAGAGAATTCATTGTTTGATCCTTAACATGTGAATTGGTTGCTACCTTAAACATGAGAAGTTTTATGAGAAAGAATTTCTATTATGATGCTTGGGAAAGTGATTGAAATTGTCGTTGATCAAACTTATGCACTTTGCTAGCATTCACACTTCATAAATTATTTCTTTTATTATTTACCTACTCGAGGACGAGTAGGAATTAAGCTTGGGGATGCTGATACCTCTCTAATATATCTATAATTTATGAAGTATTCATGTTGTTATATTATCATCCTTGGATGTTTTACAATCATTTTATAGCAACTTTATATCATTTTATGGGACTAACCTATAGAAAGAGTGCCCAGTGCCAATGGCTATTTTTTTGCTTGTTTCTTACATCGCACAAAATCAATACCAAATTGAGTCCAAACGCAGCGAAACCTTTTGGAGATTTTTTATGAACCAGAAGACACAACTTGGGCCAAAGAACTACCAGAGAGGTGCCCCGCCCAGGCGCGCCCAGGTGGGTTGTGCCCACCTCGGTGGCCTCCTGCACCACCTCTTCGGCCTATAAGTTCCCAAATATTCCAAAAACCCTAGGGGAGTCGATAGATCAGAAGTTCCGCCGCCGCAAGCCTCTATAGCCATGAAAAACCAATCTAGACCCCATTCCGGCAGCCTACCGGAGGGGGAAAGCATCATCGGTGGCCATCTTTGTCATCCCTATGGACACCATGATGAGAAGGGAGTTGTCCACCCTCGGGGATGAGGGTTTGTACCAGTAGATATGTGTTTAATCTCTCTCTCGTGTTCTTGAGATGTCGCGATCTTGATGTATTGTGGGCTTTGTTATTATAGTTGCATCATATGGTGTTTCTCCCTCTCTATCTTGTTGTGATGAGTAGAGTTTTCCCCTTGATATTTCGTTTTATTGGATCTAATACTTTTATGGATTTGAGAGCACTTGATATATGTCTTGCATATGAATACCCGTGGTGACAATGGGGTATTATATTGATTCACTTGAGATATGTCTTGGCACTCAACTCGCAGATTCCTGAGGTGACATTGGGGTAATCTATGCATAGGGGTTGATGCACGCTTTCGTCCTTGTTTCTCTGGTAGAAATATTGGGGCACTCTTTGAGGTTCTTTGTTATCAGATTACGGGTTCCGCAAACCCTTGAGAGGTTCGAACTCTGGCATGCGTGCGAAGATCTCAACCTACCCAGCCTGCCTACTCTAATTCCTCCTAAGCCTAGCACGACAAGCTCAAAGAGACAAAGACACACAACAGTTTATCCTGGTTTGGGCCACCTTGCGGTGTAATTCCCTACTCCAGTGTTTTGGTGGATTGCCTCTGAGGGCTGGGGATGAACTAGTACAGTGGATGAACTGGCCTCAGGAGGTGAGGTGTTCTTGAGCTCAAGGGAGCTGGCATGGTGTGAGCTAGTTCGACTTGCCCTCCCTCTATGGTGGTGGCTAGTCCTATTTATAGTGTCCTTGGTCCTCTTCCCAAATGTTGGCGGGAAGGGATCCCACAACGGTCAGATTTGAAAGGGGACAAGTAGTACAGCTTATCCTGACAAAAGTAGTATTCGCCTGCGAAAAGCCTGTGGTCGTGATGCTGCGGTGGGCTCGTCGATGACTCCCGTCCTGGCGGTCTTGGTCTCGTTGCACCAGAATGGCAACCTTTGGCTGATTCCTCGGGACTCCGCGCCTGTGGCTTGCCTCCTTTGCACCAAAGAGGAAACCTACGCTCTGCAACCGCCTGGCGCCCGCGTGGCCTTGGTCGTCATGTCTCATGTGAGCCGAACCTCATGAGGTAAACCTTGCATAGAACTCTCCGCCCCTCGGGAGCCAGCCTGGTGAGGCCGATCCCCTCAGGGGTCTTGGAGTCGTCTGCCTCGCGAGGGTCTTGTGATGTTCATGCTGAAGCTGGGCCGTACCAGGCCGTCGATGGAGGCACGCGGTGGGCTGCAGGCAGGCAGGGCTGGATACCCCCATATCCAGGACACAGACAGTAGCCCCCGGGCCCAACGCGCGCTCGGACTTGGCTTCCAGGCGAAGCCAAAGGGCAAGTGCAGAGTGCCGCGGGCCCTAACCGCCTGCGGCCTTGATGACGCGTGGTTGACTTGACGGGACGATGCGGCATGTAGAAGATCATGATGACGGGACTCCGCTTCCCCACACTGCCTCGACAACTGCTCGACTTGATGGGACGATGCGGCATGCAGAAGATCATGATGACACGAGTTCGTGGAGGCCGACGGTTGGCCTCTCTTGACTATAAATGTGAGGGAGACGCAGGGCCCCTCGCCCATTTCTTCTTTTTCTTGCTTCCGTCTGCCTCCCTCTTCTCCATCTTGCTCTCATGGCACCGATCAAGAGGTATTCTGCAGCTAAGAAGGGGAAGGCTCCTAGGGAGGGGCCCGATCCCCTCCCGCCGAAGAAGCGGCTCTGCCTTCCTCACGCCGCCGACACGGGGCGAGAGGTGACCAGGCCCTGGCAATCGAGGCCTCCGCCCGGCTTCCCCCTCACCATATACGCCCGTGCCGGATGATGATGGCAGGGCCGCCATTGCCCCGCCGATTGCACCACGGACCCACGCCGAGGATAGCTTGCACGAGTTCGTGGTATGGGCAGTGGTGCCTCCCGACACCTGGATCCATCTCCCGCGATTCTTCGCCAGCGAGCTGCCTCCGAGGGGGCCGGTTGAGCTGTGGCTGCAGCACGCTGGGTGCTGCGGCTTGGCCACCGGGGCTGAAGTCGAGGTGGTGCCCCCTGGAGATGTCTTCATGACGCGAGGTTTCCCGGGCTTGCCGCGCAGAGGGAGCCCTGGCGATCCACTTAGAGTATGACAGCGCGGCCACTCTGTTCTTCAAGGTCTTCAATGAGGAGGGCGAATGGCTGGAATGCTGCCCCGGAGGAGGCAGCCCGAGGGTCGCCGCATCGGGTGCCGGGCCTGTTGTCGTCCTTCTTAGCACTTCGTCTGGCAGTAGTGGCAACTCCTGGGAATCCAGTGACTCTCCTGAGCACAGTGATTCCCGGAGTCGAGTGATGACAGCTATGTGCCGCCAAGCTCTCGCCGAGGCTGGAGTGCGGCTGCCGCCCGGCGTCCCCAGCGGTGCCATAGGCCTTAGTAGCTGCTTTCCTTCGTCTGCTCTCCCTGCGCAGAATGAAGATCAGCCCCCATGGGGCTTGTAAAGATCGGAATGTACTCAATATCAATGTTGCTTCTTTTGATTTTGTGATGAACTCGCGTATCCCAGTTTTGCACGGCTCCTCCCTTTTCATTTTCCTTGGCAGCGCGACGCTCTACACCGACAGGACCCAGTTCCCAGGCAGGCTTTAGCTGTCGCTAGTATTCCAGGTCGTGGTGCCGTGGTCAAGGCTAGGAGGTGAGCGGCCCGAGGTCCGGTAAGAGATCTTGTGACGCGATGCTCACGAGGTCCCCCTTGGCGTGCAAGCAGCTGCCCAGAGAATCGAAAAGGGGAGTGGATCTACCAAAATGGAACTACGAGGCAGGGTGTGCAGGGAGCGAAGCTAGTGCCGTAGCGGATCATGACTTATCTTTTGGTGTCTTGGTCCGTCAGGAAGACGGTGCTTGTTCGCCTACGGCGGTACCATTGGGCTCGGCCTACAGCTGCCACCTTCCTACCCCGCTCGCCCAGGTGCTCTACGTCCTCGGAGCCCGGCCCTCAAGCGAGCTCAGCCGCCGGTGGTATGCCAGGTCGCGATGTTGTGGTCAAGCCCAGGGGTGAGGGCTGGAGAGCTAGTAGGAACTCTAGAGACGCAATGCTCGGGAGGCCCCCCCTTTAAAGTGCAAGCAACTTGCGGGGCCAAATGGTGGTCGTCCAAGCCGACTCGAGGCCCATTGCTAGATGAACCTGCAGGTTAGATGACAGGAAAGAACGGGAGCCCCTGTGGAGTGAGCCTGCATCCCAGGGCATAGGACAGAGGCGCCGAGGCCCTAGTGAGGTGGTGTGCGCGAGGCGGGTCGTGAACCAGAGCTCGATCCCCGGGTTTATCGGTGTTGCAGAGACGGATCCGAGCACAAGCGTCGTGCCGACGTGAGTTGTCATGCAGCGATGCGGGAGAGGTACAAGCCAGCGAACACATGGGGGCCGCGAGGCGGCTAAGCCTCGCGGTCGTAGGGTGACAATCATAGGCAAACTCACAGAAATGGTTAGATAGTCCTGGTGAATGCAAAACGATACATGCCATAGGGCCGGACCCACACGGCCTGGGGATGACGCAGCCTGAGGGGCGCCCCCAGACTGAGCGAACTAGAGAGATGTCACCCGGTACCGTCGCTGAAGAGGTGTTGAAGTAGCCAAAAAACGCGCGCTGCTAGAGTCGTTCTTCACGAGCCGCTCTGGTGCGGAGCCTCGGGAGGCTCAGAGGGCCCGGGAGGCTCCTGAAGGTGCTCCTCCATCTCCGCCAAGATCGCCTGATGCCTGGCCTCGCGAGCCGCCAGGGCGCCCCTCATGCAGCACTAGAACACCACAGCCGCGCCCGGCAGGCCGAAGGGCATGCAGACATAGCTGTGAGGTGGACCCTCGCACCGGGCGACACGAGACGGCTAGATGAGCTGCCGAGACGCGGCCCTGTTGAGCCCAGGGATGTCGATGCAGACACGGAAGTCCTTGCCCTCAGCAGGGCAGTGAGCTGTGTCGCGCGGCAGGCGACGATCGCCTTGCAGAACCCTTGCTTCTTGAATCTCCTCGATTGCCTTGCTGATGAACTCCTGACCACCTGGCGCCTCCCGCCTGCTGCCTTCTCCTGGGAAGCGTGCTCTGAAGAGCACCTCCACATGGTGCCCGAGCGCTTCCCTCATGACCCTGGCTAGGTCTGAGGCCCTCCCGAGGAGAGCCCTCGAGCCCAGCCTGAGAGGAGCGCCGGGCGCGCCTTCCTATGCGATGGGTGAAGGTGCCGCGTCCGGGGATGTGAGGCTCAGCGCGGCGTCCTCGAGCGATGCTCCTTCACGAGACCCTGTCCTAGCTGCAGCTTCTTCGTCTTGGGGGCGACCTCAGGAGGAAGGGTGCCGCCCTCGTCCTCAGGGTTCTCGATCGCTATAGCCTGGAAGGCACGCTCGAGGGAGCACACCGCATCCTTCTCTTGGCACGCGATCGTGATGACGCCGCCACTTCCTGGCATCTTGAGGACGTTGTAGCCGTGGTGTTTAGCTGCCATGAACTTAGCAAATGTTGGGTACCCTAGGATGGCATTGTAGGGTAGGTGGATGTCAGCAACATCGAAGTCGATGAGGTCGGTGTGGTAGTTGTTGTCCTTGCCGAAGGTGACAGGGAGGCGGCCCTGCCCTATCGGGTGTGTAGAACCATCGGTCACTCCTGAAAATGGCTTGATTGGGTGAAGCTGGTAGTATGGTACTTGGAGCCTGTCGAACGTCTTAACAGATGACACATTGGGCCCAGCTCTGCCATCGATGACAGTCTTGGTGACGACCATGTTGCTGATGACGGGGGAGCAAAGCATAGGGAGCGCGCCAGCAGTGGCTGCGCACTTGAGCTGGTCTGAGGAGCTGAAGGTGATGTTGCATTTGGACCACCTAAGAGGGCGAGTTGCTTTGGGCTTGGGAAGTGCTGTATCCACCGGCCGCCTCGCTGCGGCAAATCCACGCATGCCACCTCACCCTAGCGGCCGCTCCCGGCCAACCGGAGCGCGCCACGTCACCGCTGCCGGCCCCCCTCAATCTCCTCCGCCGCCAGGGCACACGGGGCACACATCTGACCCGCAGGACCCGAGTCGCCGCCCGTGCGGATCCCGCACCCGCCGGGCCTCCCCGCGCCGCCGCTCGCCGGTGTTACCCGTCGGAGCGGCCCGCCGCGCCGCCCGCGCCCGGAGGCGCCCGACCGCCCCGACCGCCGCCGCTCGCTGCCCCCGCGCCCTGCGCCTCGGCCCCGCGCCTCGCCGGAGCAGGAGCTTCCCCGGCGATCGGAGCCCGCGCCCCCGCCTCTCTAGCGCCTTCGCCGGCCTCCGCCTCCGCTCGGCCTCACCCTTGCCTCTGCCGGTGCCGGATCCGGCGAGATCCGGCCCGGATCCGCCTCCCCGGCATCTTCCCCGTCAACTCCGGCGAACTCCGGCCATCCTCGATATCCATGCAGATCTGAGGTTGACCCTGTTTTCCTCCAAGTCCCTGAATTATTTCATCTCATGTGTGCTACTTTCATCTGTCATATCTTGTTGTATACTGCTCCGTTTCATGCGCATGGTATATCAACATGTTTGTTGTGAGATGCTCTACATTTCATTCCATTGCGTCGTGCTTGTTTGAGTCCATCTTGATGCCCAGATCATCGTTGCAAGAGTGCTATATGATGTTAACTGCTGTCTGTTAACAGAACTTGATGTTTTGTCATTTTTGTTGCATTTTGTGTGTGCATCCTATGAACTTGAGCCCTACATGTGTTTTGAAGTATGCCATGCCATATTTACAGTGGTGCAATCCATGTATTTTTTTAATTCTTATAGTGAGTGCATCGAGCTCGTGAAGTAGGGTACTTGCTGTTACTGTTTTGCTAGTCTGAATCTGCTATATCATGATGCTATGTAAGCCTGCTGCTACAAGTCATTCTATAAATAATCTAGAGATATTCACTAAGGATGTATTGTTATACATGTCATACTATATCCATTCATGCCCCTGGTTGCATTTATAGCCTGCTGTAACTTGTTGGTATCTTTCTCCAAACTTGCTAAATAATGTTGATGTTAGCCTGTTAACATTAAGTTCAATGTTGCCATGATTGTTGTTAGTTATCCAAGCACGATATAAACTTTCTCTTGACATGTTGAGCTTCATAATATGTATTCTTACTACTAGTCACCTTTTCATGCCATGTATTGCTCTGTGGTGAGTGGTACAAGCCCACCAACATGCCTACTTATTGTTGTTCCTGCCATGTCTGAATCTGCCATATCATTTGCCATGTTTTCATGGATGATTCCATCTTCTCTGTTGATCTTTAGAATAAGTTAAGTAAGGGAGTTTTGTTCTTTGTCTTTAGTATTAGCATGCCATGCCTTTGTTTGCCATGTTAAGTTCCTGTAACATGTTGTTTGATAGCTCTAAACATTGCAACCTGATGTTATTCCTGTTAAGTCTGAAATTGTTATTATTTGCAATCTTGTCATGTCCTTTTGAGCATGTTCTGGTGATTTCTGGAGATAGCTCAGTGTCCATGTTTTGTCATGCTTTACCTGTACTGCATGACCATGCCTTTTGTTCTTATGTTGAGGTGTTGTAGCATATTGTTTTGATGTTTGCTAGATGCCTAGATGCTGTTTTGGACAGCTTGTCCTTTAAACTTGTTTCATGTGTATGTGTTGAACCGTTGCTCCGTTTTGAGTGTGCTCTATATGAAACTTGCTTGTTTTTGCATGAAGTTTCATATTATCATATTGCATCCTTGTTTTGAGGTGTTTGCTTGATGTTTGTATGCATTTTGCATCAATGCCATGTTTAACTTGTTTTGCTCATATCTTCTAGGTCGTAGCTCCGAACTAAATGAACTTCATATGTAACTTGACTAGAATTTCGTGTAGATCCTCTGGGTGCTATTTAACTTGCTGTTTAACAACTTCAACTTAATGTTTGTTCAGATCTGGACCAACTTTGAAACTTGCATATGAGGACTTACCGGAAATGTTATATGTTGTTTTCGGCCTCATTTAAACTTGCTTTGATGTGTTGTTCTTGTTTGCATCATGTCTTGCCATGAGTAGCCACATCTAGATTTGTCATGCATCATACTTGGTTGAGCATCATGTCATGTATATGTGTGGTGTGTTTACCATGTTGTGTGCTTCTTCTCGATAGTTCCTGTTTCATTGCGATCGTGAGGATTCATTCGTCTACGCTTGGTTCGGCTTCATCCGTTCGTCTTCTTCATGGACTCGTTCTTCTTCCTTGCGGGATTTCAGGCAAGATGACCTCTACCCTGGATCTCACTACTATCATTGCTATGCTAGTTGCTTCGTTCTATCGCTTTGCTGCGCTACCTATCTTTTGCTCTTCAAGCCTCCCAAATTGCCATGTCAGCCTCTAACCTTTTCACCCTTCCCAGCAAACCGTTGCTTGGCTATGTTACCGCTTTTGCTCAGCCCCTCTTATAGCATTGTTAGTTGCAGGTGAAGTTGAAGATTGCTCCATGGTGGACAGGATTATGTTGGGATATCACAATATCTCTTATTTAATTAATGCATCTATATACTTGGTAAAGGGTGGAAGGCCCGACCTTATGCCTGGTGTTTTGTTCCACTCTTGCCGCCCTAGTTTCCGTCATACCGGTATTATGTTCCTGGATTTTGTGTTCCTTACGCGGTTGGGTGATTTATGGGACCCCCTTGATAGTTCACTTTGAATAAAACTCCTCCAGCAAGGCCCAACCTTGGTTTTACCATAATGCATGATCCCGTGACCAGACACTTGGTCACTTTGAGCTCATTATGATGATGCACTACCGAGTGGGCCCAGTGAAACCTCTCCGTAATACGAAGTGACAAATCCCGGTCTCGATCCGTGTCAACCCAACAGACACTTTCGGAGATACCTGTAATGCACCTTTATAGTCACCCAGTTACGTTGTGACGTTTGGTACACCCAAAGCACTCTTACGGTATCCGGGAGTTACACGATCTCATGGTCTAAGGAAAAGATACTTGACATTTGAAAAGCTCTAGCAAAACGAACTACACAATCTTGTGCTATGCTTAGGATTGGGTCTTGTCCATCACATCATTCTCCTAATGATGTGATCCCGTTATCAACGACATCTAATGTCCATAGTCAGGAAACCATGACTATCTGTTGATCAACGAGCTAGTCAACTAGAGGCTTACTAGGGACATATTATGGTCTATGTATTCACACGTGTATTACGATTTCCGGATAATACAATTATAGCATGAATAAAGACAATTATCATGAACAAGGAAATATAATAATAATCCTTTTATTATTGCATCTAGGGCATATTTCCAATAGTCTCCCACTTTCACTAGAGTCAATAATCTAGTTACATTGTGATGAATCGAACACCCATAGAGTTCTGGTGTTGATCATGTTTTGCTCGCGAGAGAGGTTTAGTCAATGGATCTGCGACATTCAGATCCGTATGTACTTTGCAAATATCTATGTCTCCATCTTGAACATTTTCACGGATGGAGTTGAAACGACGCTTGATGTGCCTGGTCTTCTTGTGAAACCTGGGCTCCTTGGCAAGGGCAATAGCTCCAGTGTTGTCACAGAAGAGTTTGAGCGGCCCCGACGCATTGGGTATGACTCCTAGTTCGGTGATGAACTCCTTCACCCAAATAGCTTCATGCGCTGCCTCCGAGGCTGCCATGTACTCCGCTTCACATGTAGATCCCGCCACGACGCTCTGCTTGCAGCTGCACCAGCTTACTGCTCCACCATTCAACATATACACGTATCCGGTTTGTGACTTAGAGTCATCCAGATCCGTGTCGAAGCTAGCATCGACGTAACCCTTTACGGCGAGCTCTTCGTCACCTCCATAAACGAGAAACATGTCCTTTGTCCTTTTCAGGTACTTTAGGATATTCTTGACCATTGTCCAGTGTTCCTTGCCGGGATTACTTTGGTACCTTCCTACCAAACTTACGGCAAGGTTTACATTAGGTCTGGTACATAGCATGGCATACATAATAGATCCTATGGCTGAAGCATAGGGGATGACACTCATCTCTTCTTTATCTTTTGCCGTGGTCGGGCATTGAGCCGAGCTCAATCTCACACCTTGCAATACAGGCAAGAACCCTTTCTTGGACTGATCCATTTTGAACTTCTTTAAAATCTTATCAAGGTATGTGCTTTGTGAAAGACCTATGAGGCGTCTCGATCTATCCCTATAGATCTTGATGCCTAATATGTAAGCAGATTCTCCAAGGTCCTTCATTGAAAAACACTTATTTAAGTAGGCCTTAATGTTGTCCAAAAGTTCTATATCATTTCCCATCAAAAGTATGTCATCTACATATAATATGAGAAATGCTACAGAGCTCCCACTCACTTTCTTGTAAACGCAGGCTTCTCCATAATTCTGCATAAACCCAAACGCTTTGATCATCTCATCAAAATGAATGTTCCAACTCCGAGATGCTTGCACCAGCCCATAAATGGATCGCTGGAGCTTGCATACTTTGTTAGCATTCTTAGGATCGACAAAACCCTCCGGCTGCATCATATACAGTTCTTCCTTAAGATGCCCATTAAGGAATGCCGTTTTGACGTCCATCTGCCATATCTCATAATCATAGTATGCGGCAATTGCTAACATGATTCAGACGGACTTCAGCTTCGCTACGGGAGAGAAAGTCTCATCGTAGTCAACCCCTTGAACTTGTCGATAACCCTTAGCGACAAGTTGAGCTTTATAAATGGTAATATTACCATCCGTGTCCATCTTCTTCTTAAAGATCCATTTGTTTTCTATCGCTCACCGATCATCGGGCAAGTCTGTCAAAGTCCATACTTTGTTTTCATACATGGATTCTATCTCGGATTGCATGGCTTCAAGCCATTTGTTGGAATCTGGGCCCGCCATCGCTTCTTCATAGTTCGAAGGTTCACCGTTGTCTAACAACATGATTTCCAGGACAGGGTTTCCATACCACTCTAGTGTGGAACGTGTCCTTGTGGACCTACGAGGTTCAGTAGCAACTTGATCCGAAGTACCTTGATCATAATCATTAATTTCCTCTCCAGTTGGTGTAGGAACCATAGGAACATTTTCCTGAGCTGCACTACTTTCCGGTTCAAGAGGTAGTACTTCATCGAGTTCTACTTTCCTCCCACTTACTTCTTTTGAGAGAAACTCTTTTTCCAGAAAGGATCCGTTCTTGGCAACAAAGGTCTTGCCCTCGGATCTTAAGTAGAAGGTATACCCAATGGTTTCCTTAGGTATCCTATGAAGACGCATTTTTCAGACTTGGGTTCGAGCTTTTCAGGTTGTAATTTCTTGACATAAGCATCGCATCCCCAAACTTTTAGAAACGACAGCTTAGGTTTCTTCCCAAACCATAATTCATATGGTGTCGTCTCAACGGATTTAGACGGTGCCCTATTTAAAGTGAATGTAGCTGTCTCTAGAGCGTATCCCCAAAATGATAGCGGTAAATCGGTAAGAGACATCATAGATCTCACCATATCCAATAGAGTGCGATTACGATGTTCGGACACACCGTTACGTTGAGGTGTTCCAGGCGGCGTGAGTTGTGAAACGATTCCACATTTCCTTAAGTGTGTACCAAATTCGTGACTTAAATGTTCTCCTCCACGATCTGATCGAGGAACTTTATCTTTCGGTCACGTTGATTCTCTACCTCATTCTGAAATTCCTTGAACTTTTCAAAGGTCTCAGACTTGTGTTTCATCAAGTAGACATACCCATATCTACTCAAGTCATCAGTGAGAGTGAGAACATAACGATATCCTCCGCAAGCCTCAATGCTCATTGGACCGCACACATCGGTATGTATGATTTCCAATAAGTTGGTTGCTCGCGCCATTGTTCCGGAGAATGGAGTCTTGGTCATTTTACCCATCAGGCATGGTTCACATGTGTCAAATGATTCATAATTGAGAGACTCTAAAAGTCCATCAGCATGGAGCTTCTTCATGCGCCTGACACCAATGTGACCAAGGCGGCAGTGCCACAAGTATGTGGGACTATCGTTATCAACTTTACATCTTTTGGTATTCACGCTATGAATATGTGTAACATTACGTTCGAGATTCATTAAGAATAAACCATTGACCATCGGGGCATGACCATAAAACATATCTCTTATATAAATAGAACAACCATTATTCTCGGATTTAAATGAGTAGCCATCTCATATTAAACGAGATCCAGATACAATGTTCATGCTCAAACTTGGCACTAAATAACAATTATTGAGGTTCATAACTAATCCTGTGGGTAAATGTAGAGGTAGCATGCCGACGGCGATCACATCGACCTTGGAACCATTCCCGACGCGCATCGTCACCTCGTCCTTCGCCAGTCTCCGCTTATTCCGCAGCTCCTGCTGTGAGTTACTAATATGAGCAACGGCACCGGTATCAAATACCCAGGAGTTACTACGAGTACTGGTAAGGTACCCATCAATTACATGTATATCAAATATACCTTTAGTGTTGCCGGCCTTCTTGTCCGCTAAGTATTTGGGGCGGTTCCGCTTCCAGTGACCCTTCCCCTTGCAATAAAAGCACTCAGTCTCAGGCTTGGGTCCATTCTTTGACTTCTTCCCGGCAACTGGCATACCGGGTGCGGAAACATCTTTGCCGTCCTTCTTGAAGTTCTTCTTACCCTTGACCTTCTTGAACTTAATGGTCTTATTGACCATCAACACTTGATGTTCTTTCTTGATTTCAACCTCTGCTGACTTCAGCATTGAAAATACTTCAGGAATGGTCTTCACCATCCCCTGCATATTGTAGTTCAACACAAAGCTCTTGTAGCTCGGTGGGAGTGACTGAAGGATTCTGTCAATGACCGCCTCGTCCTGGAGGTTGATCTCCAGCTGGGACAGGTGGTTGTGCAACCCAGACATTTTGAGTATGTGCTCACTGACAGAACTGTTTTCCTCCATCTTACAACTATAGAACTTGTCGGAGACTTCATATCTCTCGACCCGGGCATGAGCTTGAAAAACCATTTTCAGCTCCTCGAACATCTCATATGCTTCGTGTTTCTCAAAACGCTTTTGGAGCCCCGGTTCTAAGCTGTAAAGCATGCCGCACTGAACGAGGGAGTAATCATCATCACGTGACTGCCAAACGTTCATAACGTCTTGGTTCTCTGGGATGGGTGCTTCACCTAGCGGTTCATCTAGGACATATGCTTTCTTGGCTGCTATGAGGATGATCCTCAGGTTCCGGACCCAGTCCAAATAGTTGCTGCCATCATCTTTCAGCTTGGTTTTCTCTAGGAACGCGTTGAAGTTCATGTTGACATGAGCGTTGGCCATTTGATCTACAAGTCATATTTTGCAAAAGTTTTAGACTAAGTTCATGATAATTAAGTTCATCTAATCAAATTATTTATTGAACTCCACTCAGATTGATATCCCTCTAGTCATCTAAGTGTTACACGATCCGAGTCGACTAGGCCGTGTCCGATCATCATGTGAGATGGACTAGTCATCATCGGTGAACATCTCCATGTTGATCGTATCTTCCATACGACTCATGTTCGACCTTTCGGTCTCTTGTGTTCCGAGGCCATGTCTGTACATGCTAGGCTCGTCAAGTTAACCCTAAGTGTTCTGCATGTGTAAATCTGTCTTACACCCGTTGTATGTGAACGTAAGGATCTATCACACCCGATCATCACGTGGTGCTTCAAAACGACGAACTTTAGCAACGGTGCACAGTTAGGGGAAACACTTTCTTGAAATTATTATAAGGGATCATCTTATTTACTACCGCCGTTCTAAGTAAACAAGATGCATAAACATAATAAACATCACATGCAATTATATAGTAGTGACATGATATGGCCAATATCATATAGCTCCTTTGATCTCCATCTTCGGGGCTCCATGATCATCTTCGTCACCGGCATGACACCATGATCTCCATCATCATGATCTCCATCATTGTCTCTTCATGAAGTTGTCACGCCAACGACTACTTCTACTTCTATGGCTAACGCGTTTAGCAATAAAGTAAAGTAATTTACATCGCGTTCTTCAATGACACGCAGGTCATACAAAAAAGAAAGACAACTCCTATGGCTCCTGCCGGTTGTCATACTCATTGACATGCAAGTCGTGATTCCTATTACAAGAACATGATCTCATACATCACAATATATCATTCATCATTCATCACAACTTCTGGCCATATCACATCACATGACAATTGCTGCAAAAACAAGTTAGACGTCCTCTAATTGTTGTTGCATCTTTTACGTGGCTACAATTGGGTTCTAGCAAGAACGTTTTCTTACCTACGAATAACCACAATGTGATTTTGTCAACTTCTATTTATCCTTCATAAGGACCCTTTTCGTCGAATCCGCTCCAACTAAAGTAGGAGAGACAAACACCTGCTAGCCACCTTATGCAACTAGTGCATGTCAGTCGGTGGAACCTATCTCACGTAAGCATATGTGTAAGGTCGGTCCGGGCCGCTTCATCCTAAAATACCGCTGAAGCAAGAAAAGACTAGTAGCGGCAAGCAAGTTGACAAGATCTACGCCCACAAAAAATTTGTGTTCTACTCGTGCAATAGAGAACTACGCATAGACCTAGCTCATGATGCCACTGCTGGGGAACGTTGCAGAAAAATAAAAATTTTCCTACGGTTTCACCAAGATCAATCTATGAGTTCATCTAAGCAACGAGTCATGGGAGAGAGATTGCATCTACATACCACTTGTAGATCGCGTGCGGAAGCGTTCAAGAGAACGGTGATGATGGAGTCGTACTCATCGTGATTCAAATCACCGATGACCAAGCGCCGAACGGACAACACCTCCGCGTTCAACACACGTACGAAGCGTATGACGTCTCCTCCTTCTTGATCCAGCAAGGGGGAAGGAGAGGTTGATGATGATCCAGCAGCACAACGGCGTGGTGGTGGATGCAGCAGAACTCCGGCAGGGCTTCGCCAAGCGGCTGCGGGAGGAGGACGAGGTGTAGCAGGGGGAGGGAGGCGCCAAGACACAGGGTGCGGCTGCCCTCCCCCCTGCCCTCCTTTATATAGGCCCCCATGGGGGCGCCGGCCCTGGGAGATGCAATCTCCCAAGGGGGCGGCGACCAGGGGGGTTGGAGTGCCCCCCAAGGCAAGTGGTGCGCCCCCCCCCCCCACCTAGGGTTTCCAACCCTAGGCGCAGGGGGGGGCCAAGGGGGGCGCACCAGCCCACTAGGGGCTGGTTCCCCTCCCACTTCAGCCCACGGGGCCCTCTGGGATAGGTGGCCCCACCCGGTGGACCCCCAGGAACCTTCCGGTGGTCCCGGTACAATACCGGGTGACCCCAAAACATTCTCGATGGCCGAAACAGCACTTCCTATATAGTTTTCTTTACCTCCGGAACTCCTCATGACGTCCGGGATCTCATCCGGGACTCCGAACAACATTCAGTTTGATGCATACTCATATTCATACAACCCTAGCGTCACCGAACCTTAAGTGTGTAGACCCTACGGGTTCGGGAGACATGTAGACATGACCGAGACGGCTCTCCGGTTAATAACCAACAGCGGGATCTGGATACCCATGTTGGCTCCCACATACTCCTCTATGATCTCATCGGATGAATCACGATGTCGAGGATTCAAGCAACCCCGTATACTATTCCCTTTGTCAGACGGTATGTTACTTGCCCGAGACTCGATCGTCGGTATCCCAATACCTCGTTCAGTCTCGTTACCGGCAAGTCACTTTACTCGTACCATAATGCATGATCCCGTGACCAGACACTTGGTCACTTTGAGCTCATTATGATGATGCACTACCGAGTGGGCCCAGTGAAACCTCTCCGTAATACGAAGTGACAAATCCCGGTCTCGATCCGTGTCAACCCAACAGACACTTTCGAAGATACCTGTAATGCACCTTTATAGTCACCCAGTTACGTTGTGACGTTTGGTACACCCAAAGCACTCTTACGGTATCCGGGAGTTACACGATCTCATGGTCTAAGGAAAAGATACTTGACATTTGAAAAGCTCTAGCAAAACGAACTACACAATCTTGTGCTATGCTTAGGATTGGGTCTTGTCCATCACATCATTCTCCTAATGATGTGATCCCGTTATCAACGACATCTAATGTCCATAGTCAGGAAACCATGACTATCTGTTGATCAACGAGCTAGTCAACTAGAGGCTTACTAGGGACATATTATGGTCTATGTATTCACACGTGTACTACGATTTCCGGATAATACAATTATAGCATGAATAAAGACAATTATCATGAACAAGGAAATATAATAATAATCCTTTTATTATTGCATCTAGGGCATATTTCCAACAAGTGCTTCTCTAAGTGCTGGTCTGAACCGAGCCGCCTGCGGGGACCCCTCACGGAAACTCGAGGTCTGGTTTTACTCGTAGCCTGTCTCATCCGGTGTGCCCTGAGAACGAGATACTTGTCACGCCCAATATGCGATACTATCCTAAAGAGACTCGAAGGTCCCACCAAGGATAGAACCGCATATTGATACGCTATTGCAAGGTGGATATCATTACATCAACATTACATAATAGATGGGGATACATACAAAAGGCATACAATGCCACATGAATACATCATCTTACATAAGAGCACCATCCGACTATGGATGAAACACAAACAGAAACTCAAACGACATCCACCCTGCTAGCCCAGGCTGCCGACCTGGAACCTATCCCCTGATCAAAGAAGAAGCAGAAGAAGAACTCCAAAACAAGTAACATCGCTCTCGCGTCAAGATCATCGCATAACATGTACCTGCAACTGTTGTTGTAGTAATCTGTGAGCCACGAGGACTCAGCAATCCCATTACCATGGGTATCAAGACTAGCAAAGCTTAATGGGAAAGGAAGGGGTAAAGTGGTGAGGTTGCAGCAGCGACTAAGCACGATATGGTGGCTAACATACGCAAATGAGAGCGAGAAGAGAAGCAACGGAACGGTCGTTAACTAGTAATGATCAAGAGGTGATCCTGAACTCCTACTTACGTCAATCATAACCCAAAACCATGTTCACTTCCCGGACTCCGCCGAGAAGAAACCATCACGGCTACACACGCGGTTGATGCGTTTTAATTTGGATCTGGTGTCAAGTTATCTACAACCGGACATTAACAAATTCCCATCTGCCACATAACCACAGGCACGGCTCTCGAAAGTTTATACCTTGCAGGGGTGTCCCAACTTAGCCCATCACAAGCTCTCACGGTCAACGAAGGATATTCCTTCTCCCAAGAAGACCCGACAGTCTCGGAGTCCCGGTTTACAAGACATTTCGACAATGGTAAAACAAGACCAGCAAAGCCGCCCGATGCGCCGACAATCCCCACAGGAGCTGCACATATCTCGTTCTCAAGGCAACACCGGATGAGATAGGCTACGAGTAAAACCAGACCTCGAGTTTCCCCGAGGGGGCCCCGCAGGCGGCTCGGTTCGGACCAGCACTTAGAGAAGCACTGGCCCGGGGGGCTAAAATAAAGATGACCCTCAGGTTGGCCGACCCAAGGGAAGGGTATAGGTGGTGGTGAGGCAAATGGTAAAACCAAGGTTGGGCCTTGCTGGAGGAGTTTTATTCAAAGTGAACTATCAAGGGGGTCCCATAAATCACCCAACCGCGTAAGGAACACAAAATCCAGGAACATAATACCGGTATGACGGAAACTAGGGCGGCAAGAGTGGAACAAAACACCAGGCATAAGGTCGGGCCTTCCACCCTTTACCAAGTATATAGATGCATTAATTAAATAAGAGATATTGTGATATCCCAACATTATCCTGTCCACCATGGAGCAATCTTCAACTTCACCTGCAACTAACAACGCTATAAGAGGGGCTGAGCAAAAGCGGTAACATAGCCAAGCAACGGTTTGCTGGGAAGGGTGAAAAGGTTAGAGGCTGACATGGCAATTTGGGAGGCTTGAAGAGCAAAAGATAGGTAGCGCAGCAAAGCGATAGAACGAAGCAACTAGCATAGCAATGATAGTAGTGAGATCCAGGGTAGAGGTCATCTTGCCTGAAATCCCGCAAGGAAGAAGAACGAGTCCATGAAGAAGACGAACGGATGAAGCCGAACCAAGCATAGACGAATGAATCCTCACGATCGCAACGAAACAAGAACTATCGAGAAGAAGCACACAACATGGTAAACACACCACACATATACATGACATGATGCTCAACCAAGTATGATGCATGACAAAGCTAGATGTGGCTACTCATGGCAAGAGATGATGCAAACAAGAACAACACATCAAAGCAAGTTTAAATGAGGCCGGAAACAACATATAACAATTCCGGTAAGTCCTCATATGCAAGTTTCAAAGTTGGTCCAGATCTGAACAAACATTAAGTTGAAGTTGTTAAACAGCAAGTTAAAGAGCACCAAGAGGATCTACACGAAATTCTAGTCAAGTTACATATAAAGTTCATTTAGTTCGGAGCTACGGCCTAGAATATATGAGCAAAACAAGTTAAACCTGGCATTGATGCAAAATGCATACAAACATCAAGCAAACACCTCAAAAGAAGGATGCAACATGATAATATGAAACTTCATGCAAAAACAAGCAAGTTTCATATACAGCACACTCAAAAGGGAGCAACGGTTCAACACATACACATGAAACAAGTTTAAAGGACAAGTTGTCCAAAACAGCAACTAGGCATCTAGCAAGCATCAAAGTAATATGCTACAGCACCTCAACATAAGAACAAAAGGCATGGGCATGAAGTACAGGTAAAGTATGACAAAACATGGATACTGAGCTATCTCCAGAAATCACCAGAACATGCTCAAAAGGACATGGCAAGATTGTAAATAATAACAGTTTCAGACTTCTCAGGAATAACATCAGGTTGCAATGTTTAGAGCTATCAAACAACATGTTACAGGAACTTAACATGGCAAACAAAGGCATGGCATGCTAATAATAAAGACAAAGAACAAAACTCCCTTAATGAACTTATTCTAAAGATCAACAGAAAAGATGGAATCATCCATGCAAACATGGCAAATGATATGGCAGATTCAGACATGGCAGGAACAACAATAAGTAGGCATGTTGGTGGACTTGTACCACTCACCACAGAACAACACATGGCATGACAAGGTCACCAACAGTAAGAATACATATTTATGAAGCTAAGAGTGGCAAGAGCAAGTTCATAGCATGCTTGGATCACTAACAACAATCATGGCAACATTGAACTTAATGTTAATAGGCTGACAACAACATTATTTAGCAAGTTTGGAGCAAGATAACAACACATTACAACAGGCTATAAATGCAACCAGGGGCATGAATCGATATAGCATGACATGTTAACAAAACATCCTTAGTGAACATCTCCAGATTATGCATAGAATGACTTGTAGCAGAAGGTTTACATAGCATCATGATATAGCAGATTCAGACTAGCAAAACAGTAACAACAAGTACCCTACTTCACGAGCTCGATGCACTCACTACAAGACTTACAAAAATACCTGGATTGCACCACTGTAAAGATGGCATGGCATACTTCAAAACACATGTAGGTCTCAAGTTCATAGGATGCACACACCAAATGCAACAAAAATGACAAAACATCAAGTTCTGTTAACAGATAGCAGTTAACATCATGTAGCACTCTTGCAACAATGATCTGGGCATCAAGATGGACTCAAACAAGCACGACACAATGGAATGAAATGTAGAGCATCTCACAGCGAACATTTTAATATATCATGCGCACGAAACGGAGCAGTATGCAACGAGATATGATAGGTCAAAGTAGCACACATGAGATGAAATAATTCAGGGACTTAGAGGAAAACGGGGTCAACCTCAGATCTGCACGGATATCGAGGATGGCCGGAGTTCGCCGGAGTTGACGGGGAAAATGCTGGGGAGGCGGATCCGGGCCGGATCTCGCCGGATCCGGCGCCGGCGGAGGCGAGGGCGAGGCCGGGCGGAGACGGAGGCCGGCGAAGGCGCTGGAGAGGCGGGGGTGCGGACTCCGGTCGCCGGGGAAGCTCCTGCTCCGGTGAGGAGGCAACGCACCGGCGAGGTCAAACATCGGCGGCGGGAGGCGCGGGGCGCGGGGGCGGCGAGCGACGGGGGTCGGGGCGCTCGGGCACCTGCGGGCGCGGGCGACGCAGCGGGCTGCTCCGGTGGGGAACGCCGGCGAGCGGCGGCGCGAGGAGGCCCGGCGGGCGCGGGATCCACACGGGCGGCGGCGGGCGGCGGCTCGGGCCCAGCGGGCCGGATCTGGGCCCCACGGGCCCTGGCGGTGGAGGAGAGAGAGAGGGGCCGGCGGCGGTGACGTGGCGCGCTCCGGTTGGCCGGGAGCGACCGCTGGGGTGAGGTGGCGCGCGGGGATTGGCCGGAGCGAGGTGGCCAGTGGACATGTCCAGCGCGGGATGGACATGTCCGGCGGCGCGGAGGAGCGGGGCTAGGATTTCATCTGCAAATTTCGGGGGCAGACACCTATTTATAGGTAGAGGGAGCTAGGAGGCTCCAAATGGAGTGCGGTTTTCGCCCACATGATCGTGATCGAATGACCAAGAGCATGGAGGGGGTTTGGATGGGTTATTGGGCCACTTTGGAGGGGTGTTGGGCTGCACACAAAATAGGCCTTTACGGTTCCTCAGTTAACCGTTGGAGTATCAAACGGACTCCAAATGGCACGAAACTTGACAGGCGGCCTACCGATGGTGTACCAAGGCCGCTTGGAAAACCTCGGTACATTCCGAGAATGTTTAACATCCGCTCACAGCAAGAGGCAAAAGGTGGACGCCGGAGGACATAGGAGTGTCGGATTGCAAAACGGACAACGGGGAAAATGCTCGGATGCCAGAGACGAACACGTATGCAAAATGAGATGCACATGATGACATGATAAAATGCAACATGCAAGCAAATGACATGGCAATGATGGCGAATAACTGGCGGACACCTGGTGCATCAGATCCGGGGTGTTACAACACTCCTCCACTAACAAGAGATCTCGTCCCGAGATCTTAGGACCGAGACGGAAGGGAAAAGGGATGAGGTGAAACAAGAACTCAAGAGAAGAAGCAAAGAATCGAGAGCACTCGAGAAGAAGAGAGGAACGACGAGAATGACGAGAATCGAAAACTCACAGAATCAGATAGACTCTGAAACCACTCTGGTTAGATCAATATAAGAAAAGAGTAAGACTAAAAGGATTTAGGCAACACTCCAGCTGAGACATGGAGGAATAGAACACGAGCTTGAGAGGATGGAATGACACTTGATGAAGACATGACACAAAACCTTCAAAAAGAATTGAAAGAGTTGAATGAAAAGAATGGAGAAGAAAATGACAACTTGTGCCACGAATGAAATTGAAAGCATCTTTAGAAGGAAGTTTTAAACGGAGTTGTTGAGATAATGAACAACGAAAAGAATAAGCTTGTTGTGGTCTTATAGGTAACATCTCAAGATCATAAGGTGATAACTGGCCACAAACGGAAATAATTGGATAATTGAGAAGAACGAAAAAAATGCAAAACTCCACTATAGAAGAATACGGAGAATTAATTGCACTTCGAGAAGTGAGAAGAAAAGATACTTGAACTCCACCAACAAGAACTTGATGAACCCTTGAATAATGAATCAAGTCATGAATAACTACCATGAAGAACTTCGGTGACAAAAGGAAGATGAGATAGAATGGAGGATGCAAGAATAAGATGAGCCTTGCGGTGATTTAGATGGAGGTTCCGACAAAATGGACGAGGAAAATTTGAAACATTGGAGTCATTCGGCCTTCGAGTCTCTTTAGGATAGTATCGCATATTGGGCGTGACAGCAACGTAGGGTAACGTCATTCGGCCGCTTCCGGTAGAGCTCTCCGTCTTGGACGCAGTACGTCGTGGCCTGCCACGCCACGCGTTCCGCGTCCTCCTCCTTTTCTGGCAGAATCCCTTGCACCAAGTAATCCTTGAACTCCGCGGTCCAACATCCCTCCTAAGGCTCCAGCGCCAGGAGCAGGTGCGCTCCTAAGGTCGGGCCACAGGCCAGGGCTCCCGAGGTAGGCGGTTGTGGGAGCTCCTCCCGAGGCTGCGCTATGCTTGATAGTGATGGTGCCGCTAAAGGTTTGAAGAGTCGTTCCTCGAAGACGCCAGGCTCCTGAGGCAACCGCCTAGACGCCCTCCTGGCGATGTCATCAGCCTCTTGATTGGTGCCGCGAGGCACATGCTGCAACTCCAGTCCCCAAAACTATTTCTCCATCCTGTGGACCTCCGCAAGATATGCTTCCATGTGTTCGTCATTCGGCTCGTACACCTTGTTGGAGAAATTGATGAGGAGTTGTGAATCGCCCTTGATGATGAGGCGCTTTACCCCCAAGGCGGCTGCAGCTTTCAAGCCCGCTATCAGGCCCTCGTATTCTACTATGTTGTTGGAGACCTTCTCTCCATGCTGGAAGCAGAGTTGCATGACATAGTAGAGCTTGTCCTGAGTGGGAGAAATGAGCACTGTGCCAACCCCCGCGCCATGTCGCGAGAATGCCCCGTCGAAGTACATGACCCAGCCGTCCGACGCTTCACTTCCCGGGGAAAGTGACCGGTCCTCGCCCGCTTCTGGCCCTGGTGCCTCCGTCCATTCTGCCACGAAATCTGCAAGTGCGGCTCCCTTGATGACTTTGGTCATGCTGAATTCCAGCTGAAACGCTTGCAACTCGACGTTCCATTCAGCGACCCTTCCAGCTGAGTTGGGTCTCCTGAGTACCCTTTCCAAGGGGTATGCTGAAATGACCTTGATGGGATGGCCTTGAAAGTAATGCTGCAGCTTGCGAGAAGCCAGTAACAGCGCAAGCAGGAGTTTTTGGGGCATGGGGTATCGCGCCCTTGCATCCCGTAGCACCATGCTGACGAAGTATACAGGATGCTCGACGAGGTTGAGGGTGCTGGCGCAGCCTGCGTCTTCCGGAGGTTGAGGCGCCTCCCGAGACGATAGAGCCCCCAGCGCTTGGTCGCCTGGCGGGGGCCTCCTCTGCTATGGGTGCGTCCCCCTGCTGAGGCTGATCCTCATCTACTGCGGTTGTGGTATTTGCGAGGCTTTCTTGGCTTTGCTCTACTTAGGCCGGGGCGGCGGCTGGCGCGGCCTTGGCCCGGCACTCCTCCCTAACCGCCACCAGGGCTGCGCTGGCGGAGTAGGGGGTGGCTGCAAGGTAGAGCACCAAGGGCTCCCGAGAGCGCGGAGCTACCATCACCGGAGGGCTGTGTACTTCTTGAGATCTTGGAATGCCTTGTCGGCCTTTTCAGTCCATTTGAATGGGCCCTTCTTCCTCATCAGCTTGAAGAAGGGCAGTGCTCGCTCCCCCAGCTTGGAGATGAAGCGTCCCAACGCGGTTACTTGCCCGGTGAGCTTCTGCATTTCTCTGAGGGTCTTCGGCGGACTCATGTCTTCGACTGCCTTGACCTTCTCCGGGTTAGCCTCGATGCCCCTGTGGGATATGAGGAAGCCCAAGAGCTTGCCCGAGGGGACTCCGAATACGCACTTCTCCGGGTTGAGCCGCAGATCCACTTCACGGAGGCTCGCGAAGGTTTCTTCCAGGTCCTGTATCAGGGTTTTCGCCTCCCGAGACTTCACCACAATGTCATCGACGTAGGCCTCAGCATTTCTCCCGAGCTGTCGGCCCAAGGCGATGTGCATCAGTCGCTGAAAGGTCACGCCTGCGTTGCGCAACCTGAATGGCATGCAGGTATAGCAGTACACTCCACACGGGGTCAGGAAGGCCGTTTTCTCCATGTCTTCTACGGCCATCTTGATCTGGTGATAGCCTGAGAAGGCATCCAGGAAGCACTTCAGGTCACACTCGGCGGTAGAATCGACGATCTGGTCTATGCGAGGGAGCGGGAATGGATCCTGAGGGCAGGCCTTGTTGAGGTTGGTGAAGTCGACACACATGCGTTCCTTTGCCCCTTTTTTTGGCACAACAACAGGGTTGGCCAGCCATTCAGGATAGCGAACTTCGCGAATGACGCCTGCTGCCTCTAACTTGCGGGTTTCTTGGACGATGAAGGCCTGCTTCTCAGTGGACTGTCGCCTTGCCTTCTGCTTCACGGGGCGCACGTTGGGGCACACGTTGAGATGGTGTTCAATCACATCCCTTGGGACCCCTGCTAACTGATCAGGTTCCCATGCAAACACCTCCTTGTTTGCGCGCAGGAATTTCACCAAGGCCTCCTCCTGCTCAGGATCGAGGTTGGAGCCTATGGTGATGGTGGCGCCAGAGGATCCATCCTCGTCGACCGATACTTGCTTGGTCTCCGCCTCGTCGATCGGTACTTGCTTCTTCTTGGCCGGTGCAACCCCCTTGGGCTCGAGGGTATCTGCGCTGGTGGGCAGCGCCACCGCGGCCGTCTTGAAAGCGAGCTTGAGCACCTGCAGCGCATCCCTTGTGTCTCCGAACACGGTAAGGACGCCGCTGCTCCCGGGCATCTTCATGAGGTTGTACGCCAGGTGAGTCGCTGCCATGAACTGGGCCAAGGCTGGGTAGCCGAGGATGGCGTTGTACGGGAGGCCGATGGGGGCGATGTCGAAGTCGACCAGCTCCTTGTGGAAGTTGTCGTGGGTGCCGAAGGTCACCGGGAGGCGGATATGCCCAGGGAGCCGGTGGAACTGCCTCCAACGCCCGAGAAGGGCCTGCTGGGTTGGAGCTGCTCCAGTGGCATGTGGAGGAGGCTGAAGGCCTCCACCAAGAGCATGTTGAGGCCGGCACCACCATCGATGAGGGTCCTGGTGAAGGCCACCTGGCAGATGGTGGGGGTGCATAGCATCGAGAGTGCGCCCGAACAGGCGGTGTTGGAGGGGTGATCGTCCGAGCTGAAGGTCAAATCAGCCTTGGGTGCCACCCAGCCCGGGGGGGCTTCATGGCGCTTGAGGACAGCGCCGATTTGGCGAACGAATGGCTTGATGTGGCAGCTCGAAGGTGGTGCCTGCGATCCGCCCAGCAGGGCTGCAACGACTGGGGGTGCCGGCATAGCATGATGGGCGAGGAAGAGGTTGTACAACTCCTCCCAGGAGGCCACAGAAGCCGCTGGCAGGTGGAGCAGCCACATGCGCAGGACGCCGGTGAGGGCCATGGGCAGCTAGTTAGCCATGACCTTGTCGTCGCCACCGGCCTTGAGGACGGCTTCTTCATATGCTAGCAGGAAGGCCAATGGATCGGCCGTGCCGTCGTAGCGCGGCGGCATGTCCGGCTTGAACTTGTTCGGCCACCGCACCTGTCGCAAGGCGAGGGCCAGGGCTCGGAGCCCCCTGGTTCCCGCACCAGCGTCGACAGCCGGAGTAGGCGGTGCGTTGGCCGCCATGGGGCGGAGCCCGGTGCTGATGAAGAACGGGTCGACGGAAGGGAGAGCTCTGGTGCACCCCTACCTGGCGCGCCAAATGTCGGATGTTGGGTTCCGGCAGTCCCTTAAGGTTCGAACTCTGGGGTGCGCACGAAGATCTTTCCCCTACCAATCTACGCCTGATCGTCTCGCGAGAATCTAGGCTAAACGATGAACAACACGAGGGACACAAGATTTATACTGGTTCGGGCCACCGTTGTGGTGTAATACCCTAGTCCATTGTGTGGTGTGGTGGATTGCCTTAGGGGCTGGTGATGAACAGTACAAAGGATGAACAGCCTCGCGAGAGGTGTTCTTGAGCTGGTGCAATGAACTGCTTGGGTGAGCTCGATCGCCTCTAGGTCTAGTGAGCACACGATCAGATCGTCTCCTTCCTATGTGGTGGCTAGTCCTATTTATAGAGGCCCTAGTCCTCTTCCCAAATATTGAGCGGGAAGGGCGCCAACAACGGCCATTTTGAAGGGGAACGTCTAGTACATATTATCTTGACTAAAGTTGGTCTTCGGCTGTCGAAGGCACTGGTGATGACGTCGTCTTGGGCTCCACGGTGACCTCCGTCCTGCCGCTCTGCTGGTCTTGGTCTCATTGCACTGAAATGGCAACCTTTGCCTGAAGCCTCGGTACTCCACGCCTGTGCTTGCCCCCTCTGCACCAAAGAGGAAACAAGGACACTGCTTAGGCCGGCACCCGCCTGGCGCCCGCCTGGTCTCGATCGTCATGGCTTGTGTCACGAGCACCTCGCGAGGTACCCTGCCTTGATATCTCCGCCTCCTCGCGAGCCTGCCTGGCGAGGCCGTTCCTAAGGAAGTCTTGTGTCGTTCGCCCTGTGAGGCTTGGCCCCTCGCGAGGGTCTTTAATCTTGCGCTGATGAAGATGGGCCGTACTAGGCCACCACTTGAGCCACGCCGCAGGCCGCAGGCAGGCAAGTCTGGGGACCCCCGTTCCCAGAACACCGACAGATATCCTGCTGAGACGTATTGAAGCCGACCGATCCCTTCGCTCCTAACTAAACCCGACCAAGACTCCTTCGCTGCTAACTGAACCCGGTCGATTGCTGTTGTTGTATGCTTACTAAAGTCGATCGAACTCCCGTGCGAGACGTAGCTAGCTGGTTGGCTTGCCTCTGGATGAACATTGCCCGTCGCTACCGTGCATGCAATATGTAGAACGAGTCAAGATTTCGTGTGAGTCAAGCCGATTGGGTTGGCTGTGGATGAACAGTTCCGAGTGGGGGTTGGATGAACAGGACCCCGGTCGTGTGTAGGTGGTTCCGGCTGGATGAACGGGACCCCGTGGTATATAGTACGCGGTTGCCGTTGGATGAACAGGAGCCCAAGGAGGCCGCAACACACCCCAGCCGGTTGGGGGTGGATGAACAGGACCCCGTGGAGGCTGGTTGAACTGAAGCCAGTGGAGGTTGGATTAACAGTGTCTGGTGGAGGTTGGGGATGGTGGATGAACAATAGTAGGTGGAGGCTGGAGGAAGTAGATGGTGGATGAACAAAGTCCCTTTTTGCGGTACGCCACACCCCTCCCGATGAATAGGGCCACGTTTTGACCGAAGGCACTCCAACACAAGTCTGTTTCCTCCATTTTGTGGTACGCCACACCCGTCCCGATCAACAGGACCCCATTTTGACAGTAGGAGCTCAAACAGAAGTCCGTTTCCACCATTTTGCGGTACGCCAGACCCTTCCGATTGAACAGGACCCTGTTTCGACCATACATGGTCGAACAGAAGGCCTGTTTCCTCTTTTATGCGGTACGCCATTCCTCATTTCGGCTGTTTCGTCCAAGCCGGTTGGCTCCCGATGAACATGACACATTCCGACCCCAGTGGCTTCGCTCCCGATGAACAGGATGCATTCTGACCAAGTCACTTGGTTCTTGGTGAAGATGACACAGATTCCTCCATTCCGACCCGGCCGGTTAGCCGCTGATGAATAGGATGACGTCGCCATAGTCCGTTGTGTCGGCGTTCTGGGAACGGGGGTCCTCAGACTTGCCTGCCTGCGGCCTGTGACGTGGCTCAAGTGGGGGCCCGGTACACCCCAGCCTCATCAGCTCAAGCTCAAGACCCTCGCGAGGGGCCAAGCCTTGCGGGGCGAATGACAGAAGCTTCCTCGGGAATCAGCCTCATCAGGCGGGCTCGCGAGGAGGCGGAGAGATCAAGGCATGGTACCTCGCGAGGTGCCCGTGATGCAAGCCATGACGATCGAGACCAGGCGGGCGCTAGGTGGGCACCGGCCTGTGTAGTGTCCTTGTTTCCCTTCGGTGCAAAGGGGGCAAGCACAGGCCAAGTCATCAAGCAAAGGTTACCGTTTTCGTGCAACAAGACCAAGACCAGCGGAACGGTACGATGGGAGTCATCGTGGAGCCCAGGACGGCGTCACCATCAGAGCCTTTGGCAGCCTTAGACCAACTTTAGTAAGAATAAGTGTACTAGATGTTCCCCTTCAAAATGGCCAATTGTTGGTGCCCTTCCCGCTCATTATTTAGGAGGAGGCCCAGGGCCTCCCTCTATAAATAGAGCTAGCCACCACAGAGTGGAGGGGGATCCAGATTCAGGGTAGACTACAGAGAGGCGACTGAACTCACCAAGCAGTTCATCGCACCAGTGAAAGCACAAGTGCTCCCTAGGTGGTTTTGGTAATTAATGTCAACATATCTCTTGTTGGACTAACACTTTTATCTAGTATGTTTCAGATAAGTTCAACAATGGAGTGGCATGGACTAAAGGATGTGGGAACTCCTTCTAGATGCTAAGGACAAAGGATTGGCTCAAGCTTCAAGCTCAAGACTCTTCATTTTACATTTTAGTGATCCAAGATCACATTGAGTCTATAGGAAAAGCCAATACTATCAAGAAGGGATGAGGTGTTGATTAATGAGTTTTTTGCTCCACAGTGCTTAGTGATATGCTCCAAAACCCTCAACTACTTTCCCACTTCCACACATATGACCTAAACCTAAAGTAAAACTCGGCCCCACCGATTCTTTCTATCCGGCGCCACTGAGTTCAGATGTCTTAGCCACTGCCACACACCCTAGACAAATCGGTCTCACCGATAGGGATCTCGGTCTCACCGAGATGGGATTGTAATGTCTCTGTGTATGTCCATTACCAAAATTGGTCTCACCGAGTTTGAGCAATCGGTACTACCGAGATTACAATGCAAACTCTCTGGTTAACTTATTACCAAAATCGGTCTCACCGAGTTTGAGTAATCGGTCCCATCGAGTTTGCCTGACCAACTCTCTGGTTAGCTAATTATCAAAATCGGTTTCACTGAGTTTGTGTAATCGGTCTCACCGGGATTACGTTATGCCCTAACCCTAACCATATCGGTCCTACCGAGTTGCATGTCGGTCCCACCGAAAACCCTAACGGTCACTAGATTTACTAAATCGGTCCGACCGAGTTTGTTGATTCGGTCCCACCGAGTTTGGTAAATTGTGTGTAACGGTTAGATTTTGTGTGGAGGTTATATATACCCCTCCACCTCCTCTTCATTCGTGGAGAGAGCCATCAGAACAAACCTACACTTCCAACTTACCAGTTCTGAGAGAGAACTACCTACTCATGTGTTGAGGCCAAGATATTCCATTCCTACCATATGAGTCTTGATCTCTAGCCTATCCCAAGTTGCTTTCCACTCAAATCTTCTTTCCACCAGATCCAAATCATATGAGAGAGAGTTCAGTGTTGGGGAGACTATCATTTGAAGCACAAGAGCAAGGAGTTCATCATCAATGCACCATTTGTTACTTCTTGGAGAGTGGTGTTTCCTAGATTGTCTAGGTGTCACTTGGGAGCCTCCGACAAGATTGTGGAGTTGAACCAAGGAGTTTGTAAGGGCAAGGAGATTGCCTACTTCGTGAAGATCTACCGCTAGTGAGGCAAGTCCTTCGTGGGCGACGGCCATGGTGGGATAGACAAGGTTGCTTCTTCGTGGACCCTTCGCGGGTGGAGCCCTCCGTGGACTCGCGCAACTGTTACCCTTCGTGGGTTGAAGTCTCCATCAACGTGGATGTACGATAGCACCACCTATCGGAACCACGACAAAAACATCCGTGTCTCCAATTGCGTTTGAATCCTCCAAAACCCTTCCCTTTACATTCTTGCAAGTTGCATGCTTTACTTTCCGCTGCTCATATACTCTTTGCATGCTTGCTTGTTATGTATTGTAAATGTTAAACTTGTGCCTAAACTCCACTTAAATTTAAAGAAGTTAAAAACTGCAACTTTGATACTTAGTGTCTAATCACTCCCCTCTAGACACCTCTTCTCAAGGTCCTACAAGTGGTATCAGAGCATTGGTCTCCATTGCCTTGGTTTAATCACCATTGGAGGAAGATGGATGAGTCTACTTTGGGGAGTCTTAGACATAGAGTGCCTATACTTGATGGAGAGTATTTTCATGAGTGGAAAAATGAGATGCTTGTAATTTTCAATCAATATCATTTGAACAAGTACATTGCTAGCCCTTGTGCAACTCATGTTGATCCTATGCATCCAGCATCCTACTCTTGATGAGTCAATTGACATGATTAGGAATCTTAGAACGGTTAGGCTTGCCTAGAAACTTAATTAGAAAATTGCCTACTCTTGAGTGTGCCTACACTATATGGAAATTTCTTGAGGAACGCTTTCCAAATTATTCCTTGAAAAATCTAGATGAAATTCTCCATAAGTGTATTGCTTTGAGTAAGATGAATACTAGTGATCCTATGTTTGCTGATCGTCTATTTGAATTTACAAACCTTATGCGTGCCAAAGGAGATGTTGGAATTATTGGAGATATTGTTTCCGAAGCTATAAGAATTCATAAGCAAGATCATTGTCAAACTCACTCTAACGAATTACCCTCTCTAGGACCTGATCCACCACATGACGATGTTGAACATGGATACTATGATGAGGATGATGATAGTGACTTCGATCTTGACGATGCAATGAGACATTTTGGTCTTATGGCAAATATTCGGGGATATATGTCAGGAGGAAAGGAATGGGTTCTTGACAGTGGATGTACCGATCACATGACCGGAGATAAAGACATGTTTCGTGAGCTCGCTGAAAATGATAGTCCTTGAAAGTATGTCACTTTCGGTGACAACTCAAAGGGTAAGGTGGTTGGCCTCGGTAAGGTGGCCATCTCACATGATAGCTCCATTCAGAATGTTATGCTCGTTGAATCTCTTGGCTACAACTTACTTTTAGTATCTAGACTTGCTGATTTTGGTTTCAATGTCCTATTTACTGAAGTAGATTGCCAAGTGTTTCGTCGAGATAATCATAAAATGGTCTTTACTGGTATACGTAGAGGTGATCTTTACATTGTTGATTTCTCTAAAAAGGCTCAACCTAAAACTTGCTTCATTGCTAAATCCTCAAAAGGTTGGTTATGGCATAGACGACTAGGTCACGTTGGCATGAGAAACCTTGACAAGCTTATTAAAGGGAATCATATCCTTGGTGTTAACGATGTCATATTTGATAAGGATAGACTTTGCAGTGCTTGTCAAGCAGGTAAACAGGTTGGAGGAAGGCATCCCGTGAAAAACATCATGACCATAAGGAGGCCACTTGAGCTACTTCACATGGATCTTTTTGGTCCCAACACTTACAAGAGTCTCGGTGGAAACTCTTTTGGTCTAGTTATAGTTGATGATTTTTCAAGATTTACGTGGGTGTTCTTTCTCGATGATAAATCACAGGTCCAAAAGATCTTCAAAAACTTCGCCAGGAAGGCTTAAAATCAGCTTGAAGTGAAGATCAAGAAGGTTCGCAACGACAACGGAACAGAGTTCAAGAATGCAAACGTGGACACCTTTCTTGACGAAGAAGGGATTTCACACGAGTTCTTGGCTACGTACACACCTCAACAAAATGGAGTTGTTGAGAGGAAGAACCGGACGCTCATTGAAATGGCGAGAACGATGCTTGATGATTACATGACACCGAAGCACTTTTGGGCAGAAGCGGTTGAGACAGCTTGTCATGCAACAAATCGCTTGTATCTTCACAAGCTACTCGGCAAGACGGCATACGAGGTCCTCACCGGTAACAAACCCCAAGTTGGATACTTTCGAGTATTCGGCTCAAAGTGCTACATTCTTGATAAGCATCGTCGTTCTAAATTTTCTCCTAAGTCTCATGAAGGTTTCCTACTAGGTTATAGCTCAAACTCTCACACTTACCGTGTCTACAACAATTTCACCCGAAAGGTTGAAGAGATGGTAGATGTGAAGTTTGATGAATCTAACGGCTCACAAGTAGAGCAATTTCCAATTGATGTAGGAGACAAAGATACTTCGGAAGCAATCCAAGACTTGTCTATTGGCAAGGTCCGTCCAACGGAGGTGAAGGAGAGTACCTTGTCCGTCCAAGTGGAAGCTTCTACTTCACGACAAGGTGAACCAAGAGTTGATACGGAAGCATCCATAAGTGGGACACACCAAGATGAAGAAAACAAGTAAGTGCATCAAGATGAATGTGTGACGCCCGGATAATCAAGCTACAGTAACCTCTGCTAATGATGCCACGTCACCACTCTTACTGTTGTAAATCTCACGATGATTCAATCTCGTTCGAATTCAAGATTCAAAATCAAGTCAAACGGTAAAGTTTTCAAACATTAAAATTAAAATGTTCTAGAGGTGGCAAATAATGCTTAGGTAATTATGGTGGAGGATCACATTTTTATAAAATAATTAAAAGCACTAAACTAAATAAAACAGTGGCTTAAACAAATAATTAAATGCATTTTATAATTATTAAAACATTAAACTATTTTATTAGGTAGGAGAAATTCATGTGGCAATAGAGTATTTATAAATACTAATTTAGGGGCTAGTGGTATATTTTATAAAACTAAAAATAAAGTAAAACTAATATGAAAACAGGAACTATAAATAAAAAAACAAGAAAAGAAAACAGAAACCCCCCCTTCCCCAGTGTGCTTCGTGGCCCAGCCGGCCAACCTGGCCACCAGTCAGGCCGGCCCATTCCCAGCACCCCTCCCTGGCCTATATGGCCCAACTCCCTCGACGAAACCCTAACCCCCTCCCCCACTCACCCGCACGATCCCCACCTCTCCTCTCGCCCCCACTCCCTCCCCCCCCGATCCAATCGGGATCGGGCCCGAACC
>NC_057795.1:190905634-190963540 GCF_018294505.1 Triticum aestivum | reverse complement strand
GACGTCGCCCGATCCCACGACCCCGCTCCTCCCTCTCCCCCGACCTAGATCGGGGGGCACCGATGCCCCTCGCCCCGAGCACCATCGCCGGTCGCCACCCGGTGGCTTCACCGGCCGAGGCCACCTCGCCGCCGCCCGTCATCGCCCCTCCTTCTCCTCCCGTCCGTGTGCCGCCCCGGCCCCTCCACCCCCGATCTGGAGCGGGGGCTCGACCCCGCGGCGCCCCGAGCCCCGATGCCGCGCCGTCGCCACCGCCGCCACCCGAGGACCGCTCCGCCGCGTCGACAACGCCGCCTCGCCGGACCTCCTCGCCGGTCGGCTTCCTCCACGACGCGTCGTCCCCGACGTCCTCCTCAACCCCCACTGCCTAGAACCTACGCGCCCCTCCCCGTGAGCACCTCCCCTCCTCTATGTTCCGTCCCGGCCCGCGCTCACCACGTCGACGACCCCGCTCCCCCCACTCGCGCCCCTCACGCTCGTGCCGGCGCCTGGCCATCGGCTCGCGCGCCCACAGTCCCTGGCCAGCGGCCTTATGCCGGTCCGCCACCGCAGCGCTCCGGTGCTCATCCGTCGCCGCCGCCGGTGGTCACCTGCCATGGGGCCGCCACCGGCCATGGCCTCGCCCCCTTCTGTGCGGGTGCCCGATCGGTCCCCGCCCCGCTTTGCGCCCAGCGCCCGCATACCCGCTATGGCCCCCTGTGCCACTGACCAGAGGGGCCCACGCCCTTTTATTAAAAAAAAGGAATTAAAAATAAAAATAATAAATAAAAATAAAAATGATTTAATAAAATTAATTATTAATTAATTAATTATCTAATGAATTAATTAAGTTAATTAATCTGGTTTAATTAATTTAATTAACTAGTTAGGTTAATTAAATAGTAATTAAATTCACTAATATGTAATTAACCTAAAGAGAGAATGATAGGAGGGTCCCACTGGACCCACATGTCAGGTTGACCAAGTCAACTCTGTTGACTGCTGATGTCAGCATGACATCATGCTGACGTCATAAATCCATTTTTCGAATTAATTAAATAATTAATTAAATTCCAGAAATTAATAAAATCTTTAGAAAATCATATCTTTTAATTCGGAACTCGGATTAAAATATTTTCAACATGAAAGTTGCTCAGAACAACGAGACAATCCCGGATACGCAACCCATTCGTCCGCCACACCCCCCTAACCTATCAAACCCGCAAATTTCCCCCCTCCGGCTCCTCTGCCCGAAAACACGAAACACCGGGGATATTTTCCCGGATGTTTCCCCCCTTAACCGGTACCACCTCATACCACGCTAGGGCACCCCTAGCACCGTTACTTGTCTTGTCATGCACCGTCATGCTTATGTTTGCATTATATTTATTGTTTCTTCCCCCTCTTCTCTCCGGTAGACTACGAGACCGACGCTGCTGCTGCCCAGTTCGACTACGGAGTTGACGATCCCTCTCTCTTGCCAGAGCAACCAGGCAAGCCCCCCCCCCCTTGATCACCAGATATCGCCTACTCTCCTCTATACTGCTTGCATTAGAGTAGTGTAGCATGTTACTGCTTTCCGTTATTCCTACCCTGATGCATAGCCTGTCTTTGCTACTTTTGTTGATACCTTTACCTGTATTCCTACTTGCCTAGTATAGGATGCTAGTATTTCCATCTGTGGCCCTACATTCTTGTCCGTCTGCTGTGCTATACTATCGGGCCGTGATCACTTGGGAGGTGATCACGGGTACATACTATATACTTATACATGATACATGTGGAGGCTAAAATCGGGTCGGCTGGTGGAGCACCCGCGAGTGGATCTTCGTGGCGGAGCGACAGGGCAGGTTGAGACCGCCTAGGAGAGAGGTGGGCCTGGCCCTGTTCGGCGTTCGCGGATACTTAACACGCTTAACGAGATCTTGGTATTTGATCTGAGTTGGCTACGAGCCTATACGCACTAACCATCTACATGGGAGTAGTTATGGGTATCCCAGCGTCGTGGTATCAGCCGAAGCACTTCGTGACGTCAGCGACTGAGCGGCGCGCGCCAGATTGGACTGGAACGCCACTAGGCTAGGTCTGCTTCCGGCCGCGTACGCAACGTGCAGGTGTGCTCAGGGCGATGGGCCCAGACCCCTGCGCGCTTAGGTTTAGACCGGCGTGCTGGCCTCTCCGTTGAGCCTAGGTGGGGCTGCGACGTGTTGATCTTCCGCGGCCGGGCATGACCCAGGAAAGTGTGTCCGGCCAAATGGGATCAAGCGTGCTGGGTAAGTTGGTGCACCCCTGCAGGGAAGTTAATCTATTCGAATAGCCGTGATCTTCGGTAACAGGACGACTTGGAGTTGTACCTTGACCTTATGACAACTAGAACCGGATACTTAATAAACACACCCTTCCAAGTGCCAGATACAACCGGTGGTCGCTCTCTCTCAGGGATACGAGGAGGGGATCACCGGGTAGGATTATTGCTATGTGATGTTACTTGGAGGACTTCAACCTACCCTCTTCTACCTGTTGCAAGACGAAGGTGACCAGAAGCGTAGTCTTCGATAAGACTAGCTATCCCCCTCTTATTCTGGCATTCTGCAGTTCAGTCCACTGATATGGCCCTTTACACATATATCCATGCATATGTAGTGTAGCTCCATGATTGCGAGTACTTTGGATGAGTACTCACGGTTGCATTGTTTCCCCTTTTCCCCCCTATCTCTACTCGATTGCTGCAACCAGACGATGGAGCCCAGGAGCCAGACGCCATCGTCGATGACGACTACTACACCGGAGGTGCCTACTACTACGTGCAGCCCGCTGACGACGACCTGGAGTAGTTTAGGAGGATCCCAGGCAGGAGGCCTGCGCCTCTTTCGATCTGTATCCCAGTTTGTGCTAGCCTTCTTAAGGCAAACTTGTTTAACTTATGTCTGTACTCAGATATTGTTGCTTCCGCTGACTCGTCTATGATCGAGCACTTGTATTCGAGCCCTCGAGGCCCCTGGCTTGTATTATGATGCTTGTATGACTTATTTATGTTTTAGAGTTGTGTTGTGATATCTTCCCGTGAGTCCCTGATCTTGATCGTACACGTTTGCGTGCATTATTAGTGTACGATTGAATCGGGGGCGTCACAGAATGTCAACAACCTCCTTCTCCACCACGACAAGAGAACGACAATGCCAACAATGAAGAAGGCCAAGAAGAAGAACAAGATGAAGAAGAAGTTCAACCTAGAACCAATAAAAAGCTTTCACGAGTTCGAGCAAGAATTGCTAAAGACCATCCCATCGAGCAAATCTACAATGATATTCAAACCGGGAGAATCACTCGCTCTAAAACTCGTTTAGCTAACTTTTGTGAAAACTATTCTTTCATCTCTAGCATTGAACCTATGAAGGTCGAAGAAGCATTGGAAGATCCGTATTGGATAAATGCTATGCATGAAGAGCTACACAACTTTGAGAGGAACCAAGTTTGGACATTGGTTGAGAAGCCCGACAACAACCACAACATCATCGATACCAAATGGGTGTTTCGCAACAAGCAAGATGAAGATGGACAAGTAGTTCGCAACAAAGCACGTCTCATCGCCCAAGGCTACACACAAGTCAAAGGTATGGACTGTGGTGAGACTTACGCTCCCGTTGCTAGACTTGAGTCCATTCGCATCTTACTTGCCTATGCTAATCACCATGATATCACCTTGTACCAAATGGACATTAAAAGTTCTTTTCTAAATGGTTAAATAGAGGAGGAAGTTTATGTTAAACAACCTCCCGGCTTTGTCAATCCTAAGAAACCAAATCATGTTTACAAACTTCACAAAGCCCTTTATGGTCTTAAACAAGCTCCTAGAGCATGGTATAAATGCTTGACCAAGTTCCTCATTGAAAAAGGCTTTGAAATTGGGAAAATTGATTCCACACTTTTTACTAAAAGGGTTAATGGAGAACTATTTGTGTGCCAAATCTATGTTGATGATATTATATTTGGTTCAACTAACCCTCATTTTAGTGAAAAGTTTGGGAAGCTAATGTCGGAGAAGTTTGAGATGTCTATGATGAGTGAACTCAAATTCTTTCTTGGTTTGCAAATCAAGCAAACTAAGGAAGGTACCTTTGTCTCTCAAACGAAGTACACCAAGGACCTATTCAAGAAGTTCAATATGCAAGAATGCAAAGGTATGACTACACCCATGCCTACTAGTGGACATCTTGACTTGACCAAAGATGGTGAACCGGTTGATCAAAAGGTTTATCGCTCTATGATTGGCTCATTGTTATATCTATGTGCTTCACGTCCCGATATCATGCTAAGTGTGTGCATGTGTGTACAATATCAAGCTTCTCCTAAAGAATGTCATCTTAAGGCCGTGAAAAGGATAGTGAGATACTTAATCCATACACCAAATTTTGGCATTTGGTATCCTAAGAGGGCCTCTTTCGATCTTGTTGGCTACTCCGACTCGGACTATGCCGGAGACAAGGTTGATAGAAAGTCCACTTCGGGTACTTGTCAATTTCTTGGTAGATCTCTTGTGTCTTGGTCCTCCAAGAAATAAAACTCGGTATCCTTATCCACCGCTGAAGCGGAACACATTGCCGCTGGTTCATGTTGTGCTCAATTACTTTGGATGACCCAAACTCTTAAAGATTATGGGATATATGTGAAACATGCTCCATTGCTTTGTGACAATGAAAGTGCTATCAAAATTGGTCATAATCCCGTACAACATTCTCGAACTAAGCATATTGAAGTTCGTCATCATTTCATTTGAGATCATGTTGCTAAGGGTGACATTAATCTTAAGCATGTTCGCACCAAAAAGCAATTAGCGGATATATTCACTAAACCTCTTGATGAGAAAGTGTTTTTCAGGTTGAGATGAGAATTGAACATCATAGATGCTTCAAACTTGGAGTAGAAACTCCATTGGACACATGCAAGACATGAGCTTATGACTAATCCTTGATATTTCTCTTATGATGAAGATCTTATGTCTTGGATATATTTGCATCTTGCATGTTATATAACCCATGTAGGTACTTGGTTGAATCAAATTCCATGAGATTGTAATCTACTCACATCTTGAGCAATCTCTACATCACCAAGTTTCTACACTATGGTGGTTGAAGACAAGGAAGCACGGAACCATTCAAACATATCCTTTGACAAATTCTATGTTGAGCTTCATGATTGTCATTTTTGGATACACAAGTGCTCTTCCTTGCAAGAACTAACCCATGTAGGTAGATGGACTCAAATTCCAAGTGGTGCTCCCAATTCTTGATGAGCTACATCAACTTTGAGCAACCCACACAAGTTCAACTACATGTTCAACACCACCAACCAAGGTATGTTATTCCATCTTAGAGAAGCTTTACTCCAAGTCATGAGCTAAAGCAACTCGACAAGATGTGAATACATCAAGATACTTAAACGAAAAATGGCAACCCCATTTTGAGCTTAAACAATGAGTATGACCTATGATCAAGTGATCTCGCTTGACTCCTAAGTCAATATACTCTAACATAGGTGACTTTGTCGCCGACCATCTCTAGATGAAGTTCTCTTGTGTTCTTTTCTGTGTTTTTGCATTTGTCTCATGCATATTTGTTTCCCCTTTCAAAAAAACAAAAAAACTTCATCTAGATTTCTTTCTGTATGCTCTGCATTTTCTGCATCCAATTCATTGCATATCATTCAGTAAATTCCTTGCAAATCTTTGTGAGATCTTACTAGGCTAGTGAGCTGAGGTGACAAGTGTTTTCTCTGCAATGAACTTGGTTTCACCGATTTGATGTTTTCGGTCCAACTGAATCCTTTCGGTACAACCGAAGCATACCACTCGGTGCCACCGATTTCACAACAGGAAAAATAGTTTGCCACTTATTCTGTGTTTCTTCTGATCCAGCTCCACTCAATGAATCTTGTCCTCTACAAGCATCACATTTATATAAATGCTTTGTGATGTGACTCAAGGATCAAACCCTTCTTGGAAATTGATGTCAAAGGGGGAGAGAGAGATCACATCAAAGCTTAGAGAGATCACATCAAAGCTTATCACTTCCAACAGGGAGAGAGCATTACTTCCACAGGGGGGGAAAGAGATCTCCAGGGGGAGAGAATATTTAAGTAGAAAGTATTTCTCAAGGATCCCAGATGCTTGGTGTTCAAGAGGAGAGATGCCACATGTCTTCTTGAGGGGAAAGACATGTTCATATGTGCTTATTTGCATCAGCTCTGTTCATTTATATCTTTCAGCTTTGATTTTATGTTCCCTATCTTCTCCTAGTATCCCATGCTAGATTCAGGGGGAGCAAGACATCTAAGGGAAAGAAATCATTTAAATTCATTGCATATCTTTACTCTTGGGGACATGTCTAATCCAATGTGGTACTTAGTACTCACTCTCTACATGTCATCCCAGTCTTGGTATTCTTGTGGTTTCTTCTGTTTGCTCTGGCTAGTAGATGTACCTATGTTATCTAACCTTGTTTACGCAGGTTCATTCCATCCTAAGCCAACTCAAGACTACAAGGTAAGTATATGCATCACAATCATGTGTATTTTCTTTAATATTCTTTGCTCTGATGCCTATGGCCAAGATACATGTAACACATTGCCTACTCTATCATGGTTATGCTCTCATGCTTCTATATTCCATATTCACATGATTGCATACATGTATGGGGAGCCTATGCTTGTTACATGTCTTTCCAAAGCTTTACTTGCTATTCTTTATATCTTTATCTAAAGCTTTGATGTATGTTGTCATCAATTACCAAAAAGGGGGAGATTGAAAGCACAAGTGCTCCCTAGGTGGTTTTGGTAATTAATGTCAACATATCTCTTGTTGGACTAACACTTTTATCTAGTATCTTTTAGATAAGTTGAACAATGGAGTGGCATGGACTAAAGGATGTGGGAACTCCTTCTAGATGCTAAGGACAAAGGATTGGCTCAAGCTTCAAGCTCAAGACTCTTCATTTTACATTTTAGTGATCCAAGATCACATTGAGTCTATAGGAAAAGCCAATATTATTAAGAAGGGATGAGGTGTTGCTTAATGAGTTTTTTCCTCTATTGTGCTTAGTGATATGTTCCAAAACCCTCAACTACTTTCCCACGTCCACACATATGACCTAAACCTAAAGTCAAACTCGGCCCCACCGATTCTTTCTATCCGGCGCCACAAAGTTCAGATGTCTTAGCCACTGCCACAAACCCTAGACAAATCGGTCTCACCGATAGGGATCTCGGTCTCACCGAGATGGGATTGTAATCTCTCTGTGTATGTCCATTACCAAAATCAGTCTCACCGAGTTTGAGCAATCGGTACTACCGAGATTACAATGCATACTCTCTGGTTAACTTATTACCAAAATCGGTCCCACCGAGTTTGAGTAACCGGTCCCACCGAGTTTGCCTGACCAACTCTCTGGTTAGCTAATTACCAAAATCGGTTTCACCGAGTTTGTGTAATCGGTCTCACCGAGATTACGTTATGCCCTAACCCTAACCATATCGGTCCTACCGAGTTGCATGTCGGTCCCACCGAAAACCCTAACGGTCACTAGATTTACTAAATCGGTCCGATCGAGTTTGTTGATTCGGTCCCACCGAGTTTGGTAAATTGTGTGTAACGGTTAGATTTTGTGTGGAGGCTATATATACCCCTCCACCTCCTGTTCATTCGTGGAGAGAGCCATCAGAACAAACCTACACTTCCAACTTACCAGTTCTGAGAGAGAACTACCTACTCATGTGTTGAGGCCAAGATATTCCATTCCTACCATATGAATCTTGATCTCTAGCCTTCCCCAAGTTGCTTTCCACTCAAATCTTCTTTCCACCAGATCCAAATCCTATGAGAGAGAGTTGAGTGTTGGGGAGACTATCATTTGAAGCACAAGAGCAAGGAGTTCATCATCAACGCACCATTTGTTACTTCTTGGAGAGTGGTGTCTCCTAGATTGGCTAGGTGTCACTTGGGAGCCTCCGACAAGATTGTGGAGTTGAACCAAGGAGTTTGTAAGGGCAAGGTGATTGCCTACTTCGTGAAGATCTACCACTAGTGAGGCAAGTCCTTCGTGGGCGACGGCCATGGTGGGATAGACAAGGTTGCTTCTTCGTGGACCCTTCGTGGACTCGCGCAACCGTTACCCTTCGTGGGTTGAAGTCTCCATCAACGTGGATGTACGATAGCACCACCTATCGGAACCACGACAAAAACATCCGTGTCTCCAATTGCGTTTGAATCCTCCAAAACCCTTCCCTTTACATTCTTGCAAGTTGCATGCTTTACTTTCCGCTGCTCATATACTCTTTGCATGCTTGCTTGTTATGTATTGTAAATGTTAAACTTGTGCCTAAACTCCACTTAAACTTAAAGAAGTTAAAAACTGCAACTTTGATACTTAGTGTCTAATCACCCCCCCTCTAGACACCTCTTCTCAAGGTCCTACAAGTGGTATCAGAGCATTGGTCTCCATTGCCTCGGTTTAATCACCATTGGAGGATGATGGATGAGTCTACTTTGGGGAGTCTTAGACATAGAGTGCCTATACTTGATGGAGAGTATTTTCATGAGTGGAAAAATGAGATGCTTGTAATTTTCAATCAATATCATTTGAACAAGTACATTGCTATCCCTTGTGCACCTCATGTTGATCCTATGCATCCTTAGGGATGGCAATGGGTACCCATTACCCACGTACCCTGCGGGTAAAAACCCTATTAGGGTAAGGGTATGAGACAAAAAATTACCCATGGGTATATAAATAGGGAAAAGTTAAACCCATCAGGTAGAGCGGGTACGGGTATGAGATTGTATAACCCATACCCACATACCCATGTACCCATATAAAATCTGTATGAACTCGAAATTATCTCTAAACTTTGTCATAAATTTGTGAACTCAAAATGTATGACTTATGTGAAGATATTTCAATGTATTGTTATTCAAGAGAAAGTGATGTTGTTTATTAAGTATGGTGTTGTTTATGATGTGTTGTTGTTTAAAACTGTGTCTTGTTGTATAATCTGTTGTTTGTTTATAGATTATAATTATTTGTTATCGATTATGACTATTAGTTGGTCAAACTGATGCTTTGCAAATGTGGGTACTTTTACCCGCGGGTGCCCGTCTACCCTGTTGGGTAACGGGTATGGGAAAAAATTGTACCCATTGACGGGTATGGGTAAGGGTAATGGGTAAGCTAGGAGCGGACGGGTAAGGGTATGGGGTAGCTCCACCCATACCCAAACCCTGCGGGTGCCATCCCTATGCATCCTACTCTTGATGAGTCAATTGACATGATTAGGAATCTTAGAATGGTTAATCTTATCACTAGAGGCTTGCCTAGAAACTTAATTTGAAAATTGCCTACTCTTGAGTGTGCCTACACTATATGGAAATTTCTTGAGGAACGCTTTCCAAATTATTCCTTGAAAAATCTAGATGAAATTCTCCATAAGTCTATTGCTTTGAGTAAGATGAATACTAGTGATTTCTCTAAAAAGGCTCAACCTAAAACTTGCTTCATTGCTAAATCCTCAAAAGGTTGGTTATGGCATAGACGACTAGGTCACGTTGGCATGAGAAACCTTGACAAGCTTATTAAAGGGAATCATATCCTTGGTGTTAACGATGTCATATTTGATAAGGATAGACTTTGCAGTGCTTGTCAAGCAGGTAAACAGGTTGGAGGAAGGCATCCCGTGAAAAACATCATGACCACAAGGAGGCCACTTGAGCTACTTCACATGGATCTTTTTGGTCCCAACGCTTACAAGAGGCAATCCACCACACCACACACTGGAGTAGGGTATTACACCACAATGGTGGCCTGAACCAGTATAAACCTCGTGTCCCTTGTGTGTTCTTCCTTCTAGCTTAGATTCCTTGCGAGGCTTCGAGACGTAAGTTGGTAGGGGAAAGATCTTCGTGCACACCCCAGAATTCGAACCTCAAGGGTCTGCCGAAACCCGAAATCCGACATTTGGCGCGCCAGGTAGGTGGTGCACCGAAGCTCTCCCTTCCGTCGACCCGCTCTCCATCGACACCGTGCTTCGCCCTCATGGCGGACAGCGCGCCGCCCGCTCCGGCTGCCGATGCCAGCACTGGGGCCAGAGGGCTCCGAGCCTTGACCCCCTCCTTGCGGCAGGTGCAGTGGCCGCGCAAGTTCAAGCCAGAGATGCCGCCGCGCTACAATGGCGCGACGGATACGCTGGCTTTCCTGCTAGCATACGAGGAGGCCGTCCTCAAGGCCGGGGGTGATGACAGGATCATGGCTAACTGGTTTCCCATGGCCCACACCGGCGTTCCACGCATGTGGCTGCTCCACCTGCGGACGGCTTCTGTGGCCTCCTGGGAGGAGCTGCGCGACCTCTTCCTCGCCCACTGCGCTGCGCCGGTGCCCCCGCTTGTCGCAGGTCTCCTAGGCGGCTCACAAGCACCACCTTCGAGCCGCCACGTCAAGCCGTTCGCCTACCAGATCAGCGCTGCCTTCAAGCGACGAGAAGCCCCCCGGGCTGGGTGGCGCCCGAGGCCGATCTGACCTTCAACTCGGACGATCACCCCTCCAACCCCGCCGGTTCGGGTGCGCTCCCGATGCTATGCACCCCCACCATCTGCCAAGTGGCCGTCACCAGGACCCTCATCGATGGCGGTGCCGGCCTCAACGTACTCTCGGTGGAGGCCTTCATCCTCCTCCACGTGCCGCTAGAGCGGCTTCAGCCCAGCAGGCCCTTCTCGGGCGTCGGAGACGGTTCCACCGCCTCCTTGGGACAGATCCGCCTCCCGATGACCTTCGGCACCTACAACAACTTCCGCACAGAGCTGATCGACTTCGACATCGCCCCCATCGGCCAGCCTTAGCCCAGTTCATGGCAGCAACTCACCCAGCGTACAACCTCATGAAGATGCCCGGGAGCAGCGGCGTCCTTACCGTGTCAGGAGACACAAGGGATGCACTGCAGGCGCTCAAGCTTGCTTTCAAGACAGCCGCGGTGGCACAGCCCGCCAGCACTGACGCCCTCGAGCCCAAGGGGGTTGCGCCGGCTAAGAAGAAGCAGCTATTCACCCAAGACAAGGCGGAAACCAAGCAGGTACCAGTCGACGAGGACGGATCCACTAACGCCACCTTCACCATAGGTGCCAACCTCGAACCCGAGTAGGAGGAGGCCTTGGTGAAGTTCCTGCACGCAAACAAGAAGGTGTTCGCATGGGAACCTGATCAGCTAGCAGGGGTCCCGAGGGGTGTGATTGAGCATCACCTCAATGTGTGCCCCAACATGCGCCCCGTGAAGCAGAAGGCAAGGCGGCAGTCCACTGAAAAACAAGCTTTCATCATCCAAGAGACCCGCAAGCTAGAGGCAGCAGGGGTTATTCGCAAGGTCCGCTACCTAGATTAGTTGGCTAACCCGGTTATTGTGCCGAAAAAGTGAGGAAAGCAACGCATGTGTGTCGACTTCACCAACCTCAACAAAGCCTGCCCGCAGGATCCATTTCTGCTCCCCGCATCGACCAGATCGTCGACTCCCCCGCTGAGTGTGATCTATTGTGCTTCCTGGATGCCTTCTCGGGCTATCACCAGATCAAGATGGCAGTAGAAGACGTGGAAAAAACGGCTTTCCTGACCCCATGTGGAGTGTACTCCTATACATGCATGCCATTTGGGTTGCGCAACGCAGACGCGACCTTTCGGCGGCTGATGCACATTGCCTTGGGCCGGCAGCTCGGGAGGAACGCTGAAGCTTACGTCGATGACATTGTGGTGAAGTCTTGGGAGGCAAAAACCCTGATACAGGACTTGGAACAAACCTTCTCGAGCCTTAATGAAGTGGACTTGCGGCTCAACCCGGAGAAGTGCGTATTTGGAGTCCCCTCGGGCAAGCTCCTGGGTTTCCTCGTGTCCCACAGGGGCATAGAGGCCAACCCAGAGAAGGTCAAAGCAGTCGAAGACATGAGCCCACCGAAGACCCTCAGAGAAATGAAGCTCACCGGGCGTGTAACCGCGCTAGGGCGTTTCCTCTCCAAGCTGTGGGAACGAGCACTACCCTTCTTCAAGCTGATGAAGAAGAAGGGCCCCTTCAAATGGACTGAAGAGGCCGACAAGGCATTCCAAGATCTCAAGAGGTACCTTACTAGTCCTCCGGTGATGGTAGCTCCATGCCCTCGGGAGCCCCTGGTGCTCTACCTTGCGGCCACCCCTACTCCGCCAGCGTAGCCCTAGTGGCGGTTAGAGAGGAGCGTCGGACCAAGGCTGCAGCGGCCGTCCGGGCCGAAGCAAAACAAAGCCAAGAAAGCCTCATGAAGACCGCGACCGCGGCCGAAAATTATCAGCCGCACTAGGGGAGCGCACCCGAAGCAGAGGAGGCCTCCCCAAGCGACCAGGCGCTGGGGGCTCCGTCGTCTCCGGAGGCGCCTCAACCTCCGGAGGACGCAAGCTGTGCCAGCACCATCAACCTCGTCGAGCACCCCGTGTACTTCGTCAGCACGATACTACGGGACACAAGGGCGCGGTACCCCATGCCTCAAAAACTCCTCCTCGTGCTATTGATAGCCTAACGCAAGCTGCAGCACTACTTCCAAGGCCATCCCATCAAGGTCGTCTCAGCATACCCCTTGGAAAGGGTACTTAGGAGCCCCAACTCAGCTGGAAGAGTTGCTGAATGGAACATCGAACTGCAGGCGTTTCAGCTAGAATTCAGCACGACCAGAGTCATCAAGGGAGCCGCACTTGTAGATTTCGTGGCAGAATGAGCAAAGGCACCGGGCCTCAAGGCAGGCGAGGACCGATCGCTTTCCCCAAGAAGCGAGGCACCGGACGGCTGGGTCATGTACTTTGATGGGGCATTCTCCTGACATGGCGCGGGGGCTGGCGCAGTGCTCATATCTCCTACTCAGGACAAGCTCTACTACGTTGTGCAACTCTGTTTCCAGCATGGAGAAAAGGTCTCCAACAACATAGCAGAATACGAAGGTCTGATAGCAGGCTTGAAAACCGCAGTCGCCTTGGGGGTAAAGCGCCTCATCATCAAGGGCGATTTGCAACTCCTCGTCAACTTCTCCAACAAAGTATACGAGCCGAAGGACAAGCACATGGAAGCCTACCTCGCGGAAGTTTGCAGGATGGAGAAACAGTTCTGGGGGCTGGAGTTGCAGCATGTGCCTCGCAGCACCAATCAAGAGGCTGATGACATCGCCAAGAGAGCATCCAGGTGGCTGCCTCAGGGGCCTGGCGTCTTCGAGGAGCGACTCTTCAAACTCACTATCAAGCACGGCACAACCTAGGGAGGAGCTCCCTCAGCTGCCTGCCTCGGGAGCCCTGGCCTGCGGCCCGGCCTTAGGGGCACGCCTGCTCCTGGCGTTGGAACCCCAGGAAGGATGTTGGATCGCAGAGTTCAAGGACTACTTGACGCAAGGGACCCTGCCGGAGAAGGAGGAGGACGCGGAGCGTGTGGCGTGGCAGGCCACGGCCTACTGCATCAAGGACGGAGAGCTCTACCGGAGACGACCAAATGACGTGTCCTTATGTTGCATTTCCAGAGAGCAAGGGAAGGAGCTGTTGGCAGACATACACGATGGAGACTGTGGGCACCACTCATCATCACGAACCCTTGTTGGCAAGGCGTTCCTCAGCGGATTCTACTGGCCCACAGCACTCAACGACGTCGTTGAGCTGGTGAAGGCTTGTGAGGCCTGCCAATTCCACGCCAAGCAGATCCATCAGCCGGCGGGGGGTCTACAGACTATACCCCTCTCATGGCCGTTCGCGGTTTGAGGGCTGGACATTCTGGGCCCGTTCCCTCGGGCACCAGGGGGCTATCGCTACCTCTACGTCGTCGTGGACAAGTTCACCAAGTGGGCTGAGGTGGAAGTTGTCCGCACCATCCCAGCGGGCTCCGCAGTCAAGTTCATCAAGGGCCTCGTGAGCCGATTTGGGGTGCCTAACCGCATCATCACCGACAACGGTTCGCAATTCACCAGTAATCTCTTCAAAACATACTGTGCTAACCTTGGAACGCAGATATGCTACGCTTCTATAGCACACCCCCGGAGCAACGGCCAGGCCGAGCGAGCCAACACGGAGGTCCTGAGGGGCCTCAAAACCGGAACCTTCAAGAAGAAGTTGGAGGCCTGCGGCAGGGGCTGGTATGACGAGCTCCAGTCTGTGTTGTGGTCTATCCGCACGACCGCGGCCAAGCCGACTGGCGAGACCCCATTCTTCCTCGTCTACGGAGCTGAGGACGTCCTCCCTCACGAGGTCAGGTGTCGTTCCACGCGGGTCTTGGCGTTCGATGAGGCGCAGCAGGATGCCATGCGGGGGACGGATATTGTGCTGGGGGAGGAACGTCGTCGGGAGGCCGCGCTGCCGGCGGCAAGATATCAACAGGCGTTGCGATGATACCACTGCCGCAACATTCGCCCCAGAACTCTTGAGGTAGGAGACCTCGTGCTCAGACGGGTCCTCTCTAGGGAGGGGATGCACAAACTCTCTCCCATGTGGGAGGGCCCATTCAAGGTTGTTCATGTTTCTAGGCCCGGCTCCGCACGCTTGGAGACCCAGGAGGGGGTGCCCATCCCGAACGCATGGAACATTCAACATCTCCGGAGGTTCTACCCCTGAGCGAGGCCCAGTGCCTATGAAGAAGGCCTGGTGCCTGTGAAGAAGGTCAATGCCTGTGAAGCTTGCCGCTTTTGGGAAAAGGCCCGGTGCCTGTGAAGAAGGCCAATGCCTGTGAAGCTTGCCGCTTTTGGGAAAAGGCCCGGTGCCTGTGAAGAAGGCCAATGCCTGTGAAGCTCACTTCCCCCACCCCCTTTTCAAGAAAAGGCCCAGTGCCTGTGAAGAAGGCCAATGCATGTGAAGCTCGCCGCCCGTGACACTCTCACGTAATAATGAGTGGGGTTGTACATGCCCCGGAGTCTCCAGAGTGCCGCCCCTGGGCCTCGGGGGCTCCCGCCCACGCCCAGTGGCAGCACTTAGCTCCGCGCTGGTGAGAAGACGTCGAAGACTAGATTAGGTGCCGGACACGGCTTTTCATTTGCTTTCTGCAGTCGATCAGTTCTTCTTTGTTTAAAGCTTTATTTGGAGTTGCTTTCAGTGTTATGCGGCGCCCAGCCCGTGTTTTCTGCCTTTGCCCTTCGCTTGAACTTGCTTTCCTTTCGCGACCCTCGCGAGGGAGGCCGTGCGGGCACCCTCGCAAGCGTCGGCTCGTTTTGTTTCATGAGGTTCCTCGGCCTAAGTTCGCAGCGGGAGCGCTCCTCCCAGTCAATGCCTCACGGGCATCGCTACACTAACACCAGGCCCGAGCTGGTCACCCTCGTGGCCGTGGGCTGAAACCTAACCCTCCGACAAGTTTCTTCTTACAGGCTTCGAAGACCCATGACAAGGCCTCCGGCTGGAGCCTCCCGAGGCTAGCGTCGCAATGAGCTCCCCCCTACTGAGCTAAGTCGTTCCTACGCATAAACGTACAACACCATAGCATGGCACGAAGATAGAAGGAACAACATGATAATTAAAAGCAATAGTCTAGCATGCCCCCGCGGGGCTCCGTACTTCTCTCTCTCTCTCTATGCAGATAAACAAAATAGGCGCGGCCCGACCGTCTACCACATAGGAAGGAAGATCTGTGTAATCTTCCAGAGCTCAGGCGGCCTCCTCCTCACGCTTCACCTGGGCGCGGCGGTGGGACGATCCACCTCCCCCCTCAAAGCGAGCACGATGGCTGCTCGCGGCCACTGCTGGAGGAGCTGCTGTCGGAAGAAGAGTCGCCGAAGCTTGAAGAGCTGCGGGCGCCGCCGGGCGCATGCCCGACCCCGTCTTCGCCACTACCGTCGCCGAGGATGAGGGGGCGGCCGTCGTCATCGCCTTCAGGGCAGCACCCGGCGCGGCGGCCATCTCCACTGAATACCCTCACGAAGAGGGTGGCGTCGCCGTCGAACTTAAAATGGAGAGTGCATCGCTGACCAAGACTGCGCGCGTGGGCAAACACCTGCCAGCCGCGAGTCAACGCCACATTCCAGGCAACGGAAACCTCCACTTCCACCCAAGAGGCCCTGCTGCAGCAGCCATCCGCCTGGAGCCAGAGCCCGCTCCCGGCGCCTGCTGGTAGCTCGCCAGCAAAGAAGCGGTGGAGCTGGAGCCAAGTACCGGCCTGATCCTCCGACCAGACGACGAACTCCGGCAGCACCTCCGCAGAATGGAATCGAGGGCGGGGAGGCCGCGCGGCCACAGCGCATCTTCCCCCACCGATCAAGCGGCCTCCGCCGAGGTCTCGGGCAGTCTTCGCGGGAGTCACGGGATGCTTGTGGGGGCGGCCCCGGCCTCGCTTGGTTGGAGGAGAGTCAGGCCCCTTCCGGTGGGCCTTCCCCTTCTCCACGACTGAAAACCTCTTAGTGGGCGCCATGGGGTGCGACGAGTCAAGGGGGAGAGGTGAAGGAGAAGAAGCAGAGCAGGAAGGAATGGACTGGAAGGGCTCACGCCGTTCCGTACTTATAGCCGGAGGAGGCCAACCGTCAGCCTCCACGATCGCAGGTAATCATGACCCATTTTTTCATGCAGGGACTTGTCAAGTCGTGCAGTTGTCGAGGCATCATGGGGAAGCGGAGACGCCCATGTCCAATCAATCGCCACGCGGCGCCCAAGGCCGCAGGCTATTGGGGCTTGGCCCCTCGTGAGGGTCTTTAGTCTTGCGCTGATGAAGATGGGCCGTACTAGGCCACCACTTGAGCCACGCCGCAGGCCGCAGGTAGGCAAGTCTGGGGACCCCGTTCCCAGAACGTCAAAAGATCTCCTGCTAAGATGTACTGAAGTCGATCGATCCCTTCGCTCCTAGCTAAACCCGACAGAGACTCCTTCGCTGCTAACTGAACCCTGTGGATTGCTGCTGCTGTATGCTTACTGAAGCCGGTCGAACTCTCGTGCGAGACGTAGCTAGCTGGTTGGGTTGCCTCTGGATGAACATTGCCCAACGCTACCGTGCATGCAATATGTAGAACGAGACAAGATTTGGTGTGAGTCGAGCTGATTGGGTTGGCTGTGGATGAACAGTTCCCAGTGGGGGTTGGATGAACAGGATCCCGGCCGTGTGAAGGCGGTTCCTGCTGGATGAACAGGACCCCGTGTATATAGTACACAGTTGCCGCTGGATGAACAGGAGCGCAAGGAGGCCGCAACACTCCCCAGCTGGTTGGGGGTGGATGAACAGGATCCCGTGGAGGCTGGTTGAACTGAAGCCGGTGGAGGTTTGATGAACAGTGTCTGGTGGAGGTTGGAGATGGTGGATGAACAATAGTAGGTGGAGGCTGGAGGAAGTAGATGGTGGATGAACAAAGTCCCGTTTTGCGGTATGCCACACCCATCCCGGTGAATAGGACCATGTTTTGACCGAAGGCACTCCAACACAAGTCTGTTTCCTCCATTTTGTGGTACGCCACACCCGTCCCGATCAACAGGACCCCATTTCGACCGTAGGAGCTCAAACAGAGGTCCGTTTCCACCATTTTGCGGTACGCCGGACCCTTCCCGATGAACAGGACCCTGTTTCGACCGTACAAGGTCGAACAGAAGGCCTGTTTCCTCTTTTATGCAGTACGCCAGTCCTCATTTCGGCTGTTTCGTCCATGCCGGTTGGTTCCCGATGAACATGACACATTCCGACCTAGTGGCTTCGCTCCCGATGAACAGGACGCATTCCGACCCAGTCACTTGGTTCTCGGTGAAGAGGATGCAGATTCCTCCATTCAGACCCGGCCGGTTATCTGCCGATGAATAGGATGACGTCACCGCCGTCCGTTGTGCCGGCATTCTGGGAATAGGGGTCCCCAAACTTGCCTGCCTGCGGCCTGCGACGTGGCTCAAGTGGGGGCCCAGTACAACCCAACCTCATCATCTCAAGCTCAAGACCCTCGCGAGGGGCTAAGCCTCGCGGGGCGGATGACAGAAGCTTCCTCAGGAAGCAGCCTCATACCTCGCGAGGTGCCCGTGACGCAAGCCATGACGATTGAGACCAGGCGGGTGTCAGGCGGGCGCCGGTCTGCGTAGTGTCCTTGTTTCCCCTTCGGTGCAAAGGGGGCAAGCACAGGCCAAGGCATCAGGCAAAGGTTACCGTTTTGGTGCAACAAGACCAAGACCAGCAGAACGACAAGATGGGGGTCATCGTGGAGCCCATGACGGTGTCACCATCAGAGCCTTTGGCAGCCGTAGACCAACTTTAGTCAGGATAAGTGTACTAGATGTTCCCCTTCAAAATGGCCAATTCTTGGCGCCCTTCCCGCTCATTATTTGGGAAGAGGCCCAAGGCCTGCCTCTATAAATAGACCTAGCTACCACAGAGTGGAGGGGGATCCAGATTCCGGGTAGACTAGAGAGAGAGGCGACTGAACTCACCAAGCAGTTCATCGCACCAGCTCAAGAACAGCCCCTCGCGAGGCTGTTCTTCCTCTGTATTGTTCATCATCATCCCCTGAGGCAATCCACCACACCACACACTGGAGTAGGGTATTACTCCATAATGGTGGCCTGAACCAGTATAAACCTCGTGTCCCTTGTGTGTTCTTCCTTCTAGCTTAGATTCCTTGTGAGGCTTCGAGACATGAGTTGGTAGGGGAAATATCTTCGTGCGCACCCCAGAGTTCGAACCTCAAGGGTCTGCCGGAACCTGAAATCCGACACGTTGCCTCTCCATGTACACGAGCCCTGGCCGTACGTATGCATGAGTACGTGTTCGAGACCCCGCCCTTATGTATGTACGTAGTCGTATTTAATTTCTTGCATCGTGGATGTACATACGTGTACATGATATATATAGACGGGACTATGTGACATGCTATGTCCGCGCCTATACTACGACACGTGCATCTCCTTACTCAGACACGGTTCATCGCTGCAGAGAGACCGATCGACCAATATGTACGTACACGTTTGTGACCAGACAGACAACCCGACGTACGGTTCGACCCGGTGGGTCCCAGCTATCAGGGAGGGTAAGGAGGCACTTCCTTTTGTGTGAAGATATAGTTGGTGGGTCCTAGCTGTCAGGGGGAAGAATAATTTTTTGCTCGTAATATGGACGCACTTCCTTGTGTATGAAGATGTAGCTGGTGGGTCCCAGCTGTCAGGGGGAAACATTTTTTTGAGGCCCTTCCGGTAGGCCCCGGTGTTAGGTGGAGGAAACATTATTTTGCGCGTAATAAGGAGGCACTTCCTTGCTGCGGTCGTGGACCCAGTCTCCACGTATAGTCCTCTTTTGATGGAAGACGTTCCTTGACCATGTTGACCACGCCGCACCGAGAGCACCAAGGAAGTGGACGACATCAAGGCCTAAGATGCGAATGATCTGGAGTCATGGAACAAGGTGCACTAGAGTCCCTGGCGGAGGGGAGTACGAGGGACAAGTTCGGCTGCCGGGTGAGGCTGCCTTCGCCGGAGAATAAAATAAGGTGTGGGTGAGTACATGTATGACCTAGCCACCGTTGGGAGTAGGGTGGGGCGGCGAGGCCTGCGCGACAGCACAGCCGGCCACAGGAAGGCAGATGCAGGCGCTCCAGCCGGCGATGGTTTTGGCAGCTGGAGCAAGAGCAACTAGATCAGAGATTGAAGACGCAACATCGCCGTTGGATGTCAATCCAACGACTACAGATGTCAGAATAATTTGTTGGTTTTTTGTTTTAGACCATTAAATTGTTTTGTTCACTAAATGGACAACACCTTGCACAGGCTTCATCTAGTGGGCCAACAAAGTCAGCTTCGAAAGCTGTGGCGGGATGCAGCCCATTTATTTAGGTTTTGCAGCCCATTTCATTTTGTTTGCGGATACATCTATTTCCCAGGCTTTGACTCAAAAAACAATCTATTTCCTAGGCTGGCTAAAAATACTATTTATGATAATTTACAACGCATTTGATTATTTATTCGAATACACCTATTTACTTAGCTGGGTCAAAAACAATATTGCGTACATGTAGCGCATTTATCATTTCTGATAATTTACAAGCCATTTGATTTTAATAGAAATGGACCCATTTTCTAGGATGGGTGAAAAACAATGATGGTCTGGACTGAGCATTTCATATAAAAATAATATTGAGATACAAATATTATTAAAAAGTTAAGTTGGGCTTGGTAATCTTATTATATAAAAATGAACTAGGTTGTTGCATTTTAGGATATTGTGTACAACTGTCGGCCCAGTTGCATTGCTGATGTTCAAAAAAAATGCATGTGTAGTACAGTACAACTTTACATGGCTACTCAACCCACATTCATCAATGCCGGGAAGGCCCAAACAAGGCTTCTGTACAACTTTTTGAAGTCAATGAGCTCAATTAATAACTAAAAAAATTAGAGTACAGTGGAACCTAATTAAAAGTTGTCACGAGCGAAGAAATAATTCAATGGTCCCCACTTGTGTGTGTGTGTGTGTGAGAGAGAGAGAGACCCATCGGTCGATGCTCGTAAATACATCTTTCAGCCACATGCATTGTTGATGCTCAGTAAAAACTTATATAGTTGACACAATCATATAGAACATTATAGCACACTGAACTTGCATACAAAAATTTGACGCAGGCTGCACAATCAGGGTGGAAGCAGTGGATGGCTATGGGTAGGGCTATGTTGAAACCAACGTACTCATACATAACGGTTCATCGTCTTTATCAATGATGGGGAAATATCTTGAATGTTGTGCAAAGAAAACAGATAGACAACACAATAAGTTCTGCTAGCACATTAGGTGGACATACAACCCTTTCTAAAAAAAGTTCAGGTACAAAAATAGAACAAGTCACAATCAAATGTACTCGCACATCAGTGCTTCACACCAATAGCTCGGATTTAACTAGTATATGAGAAGATTTAGTTGTTACCTCAAATTAGAGCACATCCAGGCAGCCAACCCTGCTTCTTCTCCCAAAGAAGAAGTGGCCTCCATCTTGCGATGGAGTAGGCCATGTTCCATCCATCATTCTAAGCAACACAGGGAAAGTCTGACGTTGACTCCTATAATGGACGTTGTCACGGACCCTGGCACCAACGGCGGCCGTAGGACTTCGATTGATGGATTGGCCACTTCTTCGACATGCACGAACACTCGATACAAGTACATCCCTAATGTGGTCCGTGACGGCCTTGGTGGCATCGAATAGTACAACCCCAGTTCCTGCACCGGTATCTTAATACCAATCACCTTTGGTATGGTCGATGACTTCTTCATCCATGCCATAACCGTCAGAGCCCAAATGTCTGGAGGAACAAACATACTTACGAGCTCACCTCTAAGGTCGTTGATAAGCTCATTCATGGACTCGCTGTTCCAAGCACGTCGAGGCATGCCGTGGAAGGTAAGCTTTGTTAAAAACTCAAGCTCAGAGGGCACCGAGCCCCATCTTGGGTGCCACCGATCAAAGCTCACCAGTGCGCCATCACACAACAAACGCACGGAAGATTCGAACACATGACTGCAGTCGAAAGTTGTCCGGAACCTGGCGAAGAAATCAGCCGGTGGTGGACAGACTTCGACGAGCAAGTCACTTATTTGGATACCATGCGCAATGCCAAGCACTACAAGAAATAAGTCAACTAGTGACCTTCAGTAAGTGACCCTGGAAGAATTGGTCATAGATCTATGACCATTTGAGACCAATTGGTCAAAAGATGTTCCGGGGGCTCCAAACCCTAAACCATTGTGATCATTTTGGTCAGAAAGGTCGTAATTTCCTTACACAAAATGGTCATAAAGCAAACAGTGCTAGTCCGCTGCCTTATTTCTAGTTGTTAACGACTAATATAGATGGTCATAGCCTTGTAGATTGTGGTGGGTTGTGATGACTAGGCGCCATCTCATCAGTTTTCCCTATGTTGTTATGTCCATGTGTCAATTTTTGCCCTAGGTTGTTAAGCAACCTATATTTCTGTTATTCCAAAAATTCCCAAAAATTCTCATAAATTGTTTGGATCATATCTTCATCAAATATGTCAAAAACCTTCCTTGCCTAGTTAAAAAATAACTCAACAATATTCATTTTCCTATTCTGTTCATAGCAGCACTTTGTGAAGGAAGCATTATTTATATATTCTTGATTTCCCTAAAAATTTGTGAATACATTCTTCTTAGTATATGATCATCCTCAGCCAAAACTCACGCCCATTAGCCATGTGCATTTCCCGTACCGCTAATCAAACACTTGGCTGCTAATTCATGTTTGAGCATAGTTCTGTCTCCTCATGAGAATCTTATATTATAATTTTCTTCCTAGCACCTACCTGGGAAGTGCCCAACCCACTAGACATGCCTAGGCCGCCCAGAACGCATGGCAATGCCACGGTCACACGGTGACCATGCGGCGGGCATGCGAGCTTATGCGCTCTAGAGTTGGGGACCTCGGCCACCGTCCAAACCTCGATGTATCGCCATCAAACCATGTATTTCTGATTAAATAGATACTTATTTACCTAAAAAATGATTTTTGGAAAAAATAAAGAGCAAACTATGAGGCACCTGCAGTTTAAATTTGACCCGCTTCCAACTGAATCATCGGGAATTTGTGTTTTTCACCAGAGGTGGATCAAAACTTTTGACACCCAACCATTTTGTCAATTGTGCATTAAATATGGCCTAGTATTTTATAAAATTGATTTGGTCCAATTTTGCAACAAATATATGGTAGGTGCTTCAAAAAAAAAACTTATTTCAGGCACTCGGAAAATGGAAAATGAATTTTCCGTGCAAAGAAAATGAAAACTCCCTTAGGCAACATTGTTTGGAATTCCAAGATGCCCCCTTGTGCACGATATGAGATCATTTGAACAAACTATGCCATCAATGTGGCCATAAGATTGATCATTTAGCTAGAAAGCCATGAATCTTCACGCATGATAGCTCGTTTCTGAGAACAATTTTTTAAAACAATTTCCGTATTACAAGCTTATTATTTTTCCTAGAAACTTGGTCACATATAATGACACAATGCGAAGGTTTTCCAATTTTTTCATTTTTTGAATTTTTTATGCCCATTTCAAAATGCGGTCAAAACGGCGGGCTTGACAGTTCCTAGCTAGTGGTTGAATCTTGGATTTTTTTTGGTGTTTATCTGATTCAATAGGTACTTTTATAACTATAAATGATTTTTAGAAAAAATAAATAGCAAACTATGAGGCAGCTGCAGTTCAAATTTGACCCGCTTCCAGCTGAATCGACGTGAATTTGTCTTTTTCACCAGAGGTGGATCAAAACTTTTGACACCCAACCATTTTGTGCATTAAATATGGCCTAGTATTTTATAAAATTGATTTGGTCCAGTTTTGCAACAAATATATGGTAGGTCCTTCACAAAAAAAACTCATTTCAGGCACTCGGAAAATGGAAAATGAATTTTCCGTGCAAAGAAAATGAAAACTCCCTTAGGAAACATTGTTTGGAATTCCTTGTGCACGATATGAGATCATTTGAACAAACTATGCCATGAATGTGGCCATAAGATTGATCATTTGGCTTGAAAGCCGTGAATCTTCACGCATGATAGCTCATTTCTGAGAACACTTCTTTAAAATAATTTTCATATTACAAGTTTATTATTTTTCTTGGAAACTTGGTCACATATAATGACACAATGCGAAGGTTTTCCAATTTTTTGATTTTTTTTAATTTTTTATGCCCATTTCAAAATGCGGCCAAAACGGCGGGCTTGATCGTTCCTAGCTAGTGCTTGAATCTTGGATTTTTTTGGTGTTTCTCTGATTAAATAGGTATTTATGTAACTAGAAATGATTTTTGGAAAAAATAAATAGCAGACTATGAGGCAGCTGCAGTTCAAATTTGACCTGCTTCCTGCTGAATCGGTGGGAATTTGTCTTTTTCACCAGAGGTGGATCAAAACTTTTGACACCCAACCATTTTGTCAATTGTGCATTAAATATGGCCTAGTATTTTATAAAATTTATTTGGTCCAATTTTGCAACAAATATATGGTAGGTCCTTCACAAAAAAAACTCATTTCGGGCACTCGGAAAATGGAAAATGTTTTTTTTTGCAAAAAACTCATTTCCGAGGACACCTTTTTAAAGATATTTATCTTATTCCATGTTATTATTTTTCTGAAAACTTGTTCAAATTTTGGTGACACAATGAGAAGGTTTTCAATTTGTTTTAGAATTTCTCAGATCATATACTAGCTTAAATGGTTTTAACACATTATTTTAAGTCAACTACGACCAATTTAGATGGTCATAAAATCATACTACATTCTGATTGGTCCGTGGACATATCACGCGGATCGTGCATCCAACACCGTCGGATGCTCGGGGATCCGACGGCTGTCCTCGTCCCATCCACGCCAACCCCGAAACCCTAGCTATGTCCTTCGGGTCAATTTCCATCCCCCCCCCTCCTTTCTTTCCCTTCCTCACCCGCGCAAACCCTAGCTCCTCTCGATCCCGTCCCCTTCCTCCCCGCCAGCTCCACCGATCCTCCCCTCGATCTTGTCGGAGCAGGCGGAGATCAGGCCGCGGCGATTCCCCACCCCAGCCATGCCCAAATCAAGACTCTCCCCTCCTTCGTTCCAATACCCATGCACGCACTCACCACCGTTCCAATCTTGCACCCGCACCCACTCGCCGAAACCCTAGCCGCTGCCGCCCCCGCACCTTGGCCGACCCCCAGCCCGTCGACGGCGAGGAGCCCTCAGCCCATCACCTGCCTTTACCGACAAATCACACGACCGCGTGCCCACGAAATCCAAAATCTCACTGTCTCCGCCCTCTCCCCATTCCCTCCACCAAGATCGCACCAACCACCTCGATGGCCGCCGCCGCGGCGCTCTTGGCCGCCCTCGCCCTCGCCCTGCTCGCGCTCGCGCCCCTTGCGGTGGCCAAGATCCGGTGGATGGCGATCCGCGCCGACCCGCGCACTATAATCCCATGCGGTGCAGGAGAGCGGCACGACGGCGGAGAAACCTCGGTGACCAGACGACGGCGCAGGTAAGCTTCGCCCCGCTCGCATCTCCCCCCACTAGCATGTGCTCCCTCCCGCCACCCCCACCCCATCCCGTTCCCCCTCCATCTCCTCCGTGTCGCCCCTCTCCTCCTTCTCGAACACCATTGCCATTTTGCAGCGCAACTGGATGATCCAGTTTTCTGTCGGCATCACCTTGATAAAAGTATACTATGTGCATGTTTTGCAGAATATATGATATGCTGCTGTCTTGTACATGTTTCTGTTTTCAGGGCCGAATTGCTCAGCATGGTGAAGAAGCATTCACATCTGATCGGGTGGACTGTTGTTGAGGCTGAGGACGATCCGTCGGACGTTGAGATGGATGATAAATTCTGGCATGAGATGTTTGATCTTTTCTTCGTGTGTGGTAGGGTCTCGAGTAGCAGGGAGGAGGACGACCTCGTCTTCTTTATCAATAGCACGGTACCTTCTATAGGCCTGCTGATTTTCCCCTTATGTTAGACTGATACGATGTTGCCCTATGCAATATGCATCTCACCGTTTGTTGCTGCTGGTTGTAGATGCAGAAGATGGAAGATCTGCCTCCCTTTTTCGTGCGGAGATGGGCTCCTAGGGTAAATCAAGCTACACTAAATCCACTTTATTTCACATTTTTTGGCTAATTCTTTAGGCTTCCTTGCTAGTGTACATTCAAGAAAAAATGTCCATTCTTTCTTCACTTTTTTGTTTTCTTATGTTCTCTACTGTTGAGTTGGTAGTTCAGTTGCAACCATAACAACTATGCTCTGTATTCAGTTAAACTAACAGACTTTGTTCGTACTGTTAAAACATACTGCTTTTTAAGGGAAAATGTTCCTATTGTTTTATTTGATTAACCCTGTATACATAGCAAATTTATTCTAATTTGTTGTTCTTAACTGCTGAAGGAGCCTTTTTTAGGTACATGCTACACAATTTTCATATGAATAACTGTGATGAACATACGGTATGGTTGTGTATCCTTAAAATTTCAAGTATGAGGGAGATCTAAGCATGCATATATACCCATTAGTTTGTGATCTTGATATCTACCTGTAGTGTCATGAGGAATAGATCTCCTCACTTCATATGTTGCCCTATGGAATTCAGCAGACACTTTTTATCAACACTAAGTTCAGATAAATAGGCACTACTTAACATACCTAAGGGTGTAGCATGTTTTGAAGTGATGCTGCAACTCGAGAGTAGACAATTATAACATATTAGTAAAATCAGTATGCATCGTTGACTTGTATGTTTTTTTAAAGGTCTATACAAGTTCCATCTTTGACTGGCAACATCTGCTCCTATGTCATGTCATGTATCTATTTGACCTTACTTTTTTTAAGTGAATGATGTATTACTCCCTTCGTAAACAAATAAAAGAGCGTGAAGATCACTAAAGTAGTAATCTAAACGCTCTTATATTTCTTTACAGAGGGAGTACTTGCAAGTGTCAATGTGCTGATGCAAACAGTGATTGTTTACTTATGACTAATCTGTTTTCTATCTCATTTATAGGATTTCCCAAAATGCTTGACTCCAACGGCAATGGCATGCACCACACGGAGGATAATGGCCTCTTCACCGACTCCGGCCCCGTCCTCCCCGACTCCTGTTCGTGGCCCTGTGCACGATAGTGCCCTCCCTCTTTTACTTCTACTACCTACTGTTGCTGCTTTTGTTGATTGGTCTATGCACGGTGGGCAATCCATCAATGTTTATTTGCTACTGCATGAGCTCTTTCTTTGCATGCGAGCATGCTGTTTGTGCAGTGTGGATGCTTGGTCCTTGTGGAGATCGTCTCATAGACACAGTTCCTCTATGTTAATATTACGAGAATAGAGTAGTGCATTTTGGTTGAACATGTGTTCTAGATTTTTTTTGCTGGTAAACATGTGGTCTAGATGATTCTACCTTGTTGTTTCTGATGTTACATTTGGTTTATCTATGCTAAATTGCAAATTTGCAATGATATTTGTTGCCCAAGAAACTAGCGAATTAGAGGCCTGAGATTTCAATAGTTTGGAGGAGAAACCAATGAATTCAGATTTGAGTGAGAAATCTATTCTGGTTTCAAATACATAGGTGTATTTTTTGTAACTATGCATAGATTTGTAACAATGAGCATAGGTGGTTATAGGTTGTTGTGATGATGAATATAAATATTAATAAGTGCTCATGCATGGCGGTAATACCGGATACCATTGTTTTCACTGTTTTATCAACATGCCTTTGTTGAATCTTCCATTCATACGTGTAACCTATACATTGTAGCTACTGAGTACTTTTTATCGACATATTAGCTATTGTGTACCTAAATATGACCCAGGTACAATGGATACAACACTGCCATAACTTGTTTTCTTGTCTACCATCCAGGTACAATGGGAGCAAGCTCATCCTCCTCAATTCCTAGCTACTGCACGACTGCCGGGGTGCATACTCCCTACAGTTCCTCGAGCATCTCGACCTCTTATTGTAGTAGCTAGTATGCTTGATGCGTGTATCCATAAATCCTGATGCATGCTTATTATGGTCTGGTTTATTAGATCTGTTCTGCTGGTGCTTAAAATTTGACATGCCGTTGAATTTAGACCTGATGCATGCTGATTCTGAATGAACTCGTTCTTACAGTTCTTTTCATTTCTATGATCAATTTAGTTGCACATGTCAGTATACTATATACCGAAAAAAATCCTAGCTAGTGAGAACATTTGTCACTCCATGAACACATATTGGTTAGTGTTAGCCATACTATCTATCTACATGACATTTGCTGTCAATTCTTGCTTACAAGTTATTGGATCCCTCATTGGCTACTGTTTGATGTTCTGTACACATTCTTATTCTTATATTTTCATTCTTATTCTTTGCACAGGTGAAGTGCGAATCCAAGGCTGAAGTTGTGAAGCATATCAACAAAGAGTAGCATACTATGTGTTGTAATTGTAGGCATATCTGGGTTGTAATATACTATAACAATTGTAATAGACTAATGTAGTGTTGTTTTGGATGAATTTCATTTGCTCTCTGGTCTGTTCAAAATAATGATTGTGTATGTGATTTAAATACTCGTGAATGGAAACCTGACAAGAGGGTCCAAGTTATAATGGTTGTTCAACAAATTCCGAAATTTCTGACGTGTGGGACAAATTTTGAGATAAGCATGACATGTGGGGCCTTGCTTACTAGTGGTACCCCAATATATAATTGCTGAAACTAGAAAATCAACAGACTAAAAAGGCCATGACCCAAAAATAAAAAGGCTAAAATGTTGGGCCTGGCCCATGTAGCTGACCAAAATTAATTAATAAAAAGATATAAAAATGTTCAAATTGTTGGGCTCAGCCCATGTAAAACACTCAATTGGACCGGGCTGATTCTTGTCAGTGACCTTTTCAAATGGTTGTAGTTTTGCCATGTCAGATTGCCACGTCGGATCCGACGTGGCCTGGGCAGACAACCAGTGACCCAAAAAAAGGTCATGGGTTCCACGACCTTATGTTTTGGTCGTAAACGTCTACGACCTTCTCACAGAGAAGGTCGTGAATGTCAGTTTACGACGATCAGCTTTTGACCTTCTGTTTTTTGTCACAAAAAGGTCACAAATGGAAATCAATGACTTTTCAGTGACCAATAGTCAAGGTCACAAGTTGACATATTTTTTGTAGTGAAGAGCATTGACAAGGTCGTCCGGAAAGACGCGAGGCCGGTCACCATTGATGGTTACCATCAACACTTGAAAGAAATATGCCCTAGAGGCAATAATAAAGTTATTATTTATTTCCTTATATCATGATTACTGTTTATTATTCATGCTAGAATTGTATTAACCGGAAACTTAGTACATGTGTGGATACATAGACAAAACAGAGTGTCCCTAGTATATCTCTACTTGACTAGCTCGTTAATCAAAGATGATTATGCTTCCTGACCATAGACATGTGTTGTCATCTATTATATATTAAAAATGATTGACAGGCTAACCAAAAAAGAGATAATTAGACTAGAGAAAAAATGATTGACAGGCTAACCAAAAAAGAGATAATTAGACTAGAAAATCCCATAAAAATTAGAAACATCTAACCGTTAATGTTATTAGAAAATAAAACGACAACCATTAGATCATAATAACTTTATGAAAAATTACCCACCAATGCCATCGAAAGGAAGCTCCACTTTTACCGCTACACCAAATCCCTCACGATGTCTTCCTTTTCCCCGGCACGGCCCCACTATTACTTGGGTCGGAGATCCCCTCATGGCCTCCAAAGTTCATGCACGTACAAGGTGGCTTTCCTCAAGAAGCTAATTGATCCTGGCGAGATGTGGCAACGGCACGAGGCCGATTGCTTTCTACATAGGACCGGCTTGCTTTGGTGGATGCCCGCGCATCTGGCCGGAAAGCAATTCACAACATGCAGGTGCCAGATCGATCAAGGTAGGATACACAAATTTCTTATCCAGTTAATCGCTGATTAATTTCTCGCATGTAAACATCAAGCTAGATCGGAGACACTTGATTTCGGCACACCTTTTCTTTGCACAATTACATCATGCACACCTCAAAAACCAATCTCAATCTCCAATTCTGTTCTACTTGTAAGTGCTTCCAGATCGGCTTCACCTTCATATCGGCGCCCTTGGACATTGCCACACCCTTTGTTGGATCTCCTCGATTGTCCAATCGACTCCATCCAGCGACAACAACAACTCCAATAGGTATCATCTTCTACACAAAATCGATTAATTTGTACTCCCTCCGTTTGGAAATACATGTCGAAGGAATGGATGTATCTAGACATATCTTAGTTTTAGATACATCCATTTTTATTCATTTCTCCGACAAGTATTTTGGGACGGAGGGAGTATTATCCTTTGGATGTCAAAGTGATGAACTGATCACTGGGTGATGGATCAAGTATACTTGATTAATAGATTATGCTAAAATAGAAAAACACTGATCTATACATCTAAATTCATCAATATGACCAGAACCGGTTCCTTCCCATACTTTTGTTTAGTAAAAACTTTTTTGTCTTCTTCAAGGTTGGCTCAAAATCTCCATCTCTCAGCTTGATTGTCCAATCGACTCCTTTTAGTGATCGCCCCACCTCCAGTAGGTATTACCATCTTATGCAAAAAAGCAATTAATTTGCATGATTCATTGTAAGCCAGACTAATGAACTCCCTTGCCGTACTTACATTTCCCTCAAGTTAATAGTTTTGTGTTGAAGGTTTGATTCGAACAGAACTCCTAACTATACATATAATTATTTTTCCAGCTATATTGCTCCTTTAGTCAATAGATACCCACATCATTGAGGCCCTTAAGAATGTGCTGGATAGAGATAATATACTAGCAAAAACATTCAGAATGGCAAGTCACACATTCAAAGAATGTGACTATCACAATGCCAGATTAAAACTAACAAATAAGTGTGGCACAGATGGAAAACGACATGGTATGCCATCTGCAACTGAAGTTGCAGCCTTGATTGTGAATGGTACACTAGAAAAAAATAGATGGTATGCCATTGTTCAGTATAAACATATTCATCAAAGCACAGATAATAAATAACAGGATCACATGTGGAGGAAAAGGTCTATATTCCAAACATAATCATGTCACCAGTTGAATGGGTGTGGTTGTTCCTTCTAAAAAGGAGACAATACCCTATCTCATCATGCTTTGCAATGACAATAAACAAAAGGCAGGAGCACTCTCCAAACAAGGTTGGACTATATCTACATGAACAAGTCTTTACACATGGACATCTATACGTACCATTCTCAAGAGTCGGAAAAGGGGATGGACTGCAAGTAATGGTAAATGATAAAGATAACAATAAGGATGTTGGGGTCAAGAACATAATCTACAAAGAATTTTTCTAAAATTATGAACTAAAAGTCTAAAATACACACTGTAAGTGCATCTAGTGCCCCTTAGTGATTTTGGTGTATTGAAGACTTATAGGTTAAGGGACTAATGCGTTTGTGAGTGTACACAGGTCTATAAGTCTATGAGGAGTTTGATATTTACAGAGAAAGTCGACCCCTAAAAATGAAGTTCTTCAACTGAAGACTTTGATATTCTGAAGACTTTCTGAAGATTTTGAAAGTGACGAAATTGGTGTGACCTTGAAGACTTGGTATTCATTTGTGGAACATGAAGCGTGAAGACTTTTGTTTTCGTAGTTTCATTTTCTCCTTCTTGAGTCATAGGAAACACCGTACTGTTAAAGGGGGTTGAGGAAATACTAAGGAAAAATTTCCATGTGATGCTCAACTCAAAATCCTACACCTACCAATCCCTTCGAGTGAAGCCTTTGGAAATCTCATACAGTTCAGTCACTTTCTTCAGTGACAGAGACGAAGTTCTTCTGGTCGCTGATGAATTTGTTCTGACTGAGGAGTTAGGAATTCGCAGTGTGAATTACCTACACAGTGAGGAACATGATAGCCCTAAGGAATTTGAGAGTCAAATTTCCGACCGTTGCTGTGCTGCGCGCCAGCTGTCCCAAAATATCTTATCCACCTAACGGTCATATCATTAAGGGGAATTTATGTCTTATCATGTCGGGCTGCTCCCTAGGCTATAAATAGCTGCCCCCTACAACCACTAGCTGGTTGGCTGCTCCGAGAGAACGTGACACTTGTCATTTGAGAGCAACCCATCCTCGAAGGACTTTGAGCGAAAATCATCAAGTGAGGAAAATCCCAAACCCAAACACCTACAAACCCCAAAGTGATTGAGCATCACTGAAGAAATTGATCCTGCGTGGATCCGACGCTTGTTACCTTTGAAGACTATGCTTCTTCCAGACGGTTAGGCGTCAAGGTCTAGAGCATCCAAGAGGAATTGTGGATCGCCGAGTGACCAAGTCTGTGAAGGTTTGGAAGTCGCCTGAAGACTTACCACGAGTGATTGGACGGGATCTATGTGATCTTAGTTCAAGGAGAATACGGTGAGGACTGGGTGTCCTGAGCTGCGTGCTCAGAGACTGGGTGTCTGGGACTGCGTGTCCTCGAGTTTAAATACTCAGCCGCTCCAACCAGACATACAACTGAGACAACAGTTGGAGCTGATTTACCAAATCATTGTCTTCACCAACCTACTGGTTCTATTTCCTCAACCCTTTTCAATTCCTCATTACTGTGTTGAGTGTTTGTTCATATCTGTGTTTGAAGACTTTGACTGAAGACTTTCTCAATTTCCTCAGTTCAATTTCTTCAGTCTGTTTGTCTTCATCTTGTCTTATCCTGTGATTACGCTTCCTGTACTCCATGCTAATATTCATTTCATCATGATGACCATGCTTGTATTCTGTCATACTTACTTCTGAGTACTTATTCCGCTGCTAATAGTTCTTCGCTAAGGAATTTCCTCACCGCCAAATTCCTCAGTGAAGAATTCATAAAAATCACCTATTCACCCCCCTCTAGTCGACATAACGCACTTTCAATTGGTATCAGAGCAAGGTACTCCCTTGTTCTGTGTGATTTTGGTTTAACCGCCTGGAGTTTTAGTTATGTCGACCGCAGGTATGAAGAAAGTGACATGCCCTATCTTTGACGGTCATGATTATCCCAAGTGGAAGGCCATGATGAGGAAGCGCCTCATGGCAAGGGACAGCGAGCTGTGGACCGTCACTGAGATTGGCCTTACTGATCTATGGAAGTCGGCGAACACAGATGATATTCGCAAATACACTCGACTTGACTGCATGGCGAAGGATATCATCTGTTCCTGTCTATCCAGAGACCAATTCAGGCTCATTATGCATCTTTGCAATGCAAGCTTATCTGGGACCGAATCTCCGACGTCTATGAAGGTCATCGAACCCGTCATGATCCTTGGTTTGAGGACTTCAAGGAATCTCTCAAAACGATGACTTTCGAACCAGAATCATCATCTTCTGCATCATGTCTCATGGCAAATGGTGTCGAGGTAACCGAATGTTCCTCATCTGAATTTAGTGACTGTGAATCTGATGATGATGAATCTGATGATGATATTGAACCTAGCTATACCAAACTTGTTTGCATTTCCACCAAACAACAACATGTCTTGGAAAAGGTTCAAAACATGCTAGACAAAAGTGATGATATGTTGGGTGAAGAAATGAATCGCACTAAAGCCCTGACTGAAAATCTTCAGAGACTTCAGTCTAGGTTTGATAATCTTAAAAGTCATCATAACACTCTCTTATCTGATCATGAGAAACTTTCTTATGAATTTCTTCAAAGAAAGCAAGATCTTGAGAAGCTAAGAGTGAGTTATGAAGATCTTCAGAAGGAGCGCGATTCATTACTTGCTCAACAAATCAGCACTTCTCAGGAAGAATTTATTCCTCCATGCTTAAAGTGCATTGAACGTGAATCTTCCAATTCTTCACCTGAATGTTCAAATGCTTCAACTGTTACAAATTCTTCACCTGCCTCTGCTATCACTAATTCCTCATCTGAGGACATTGCTAGTATCACTGATGATGCAGGGCTGAAGGAACTGTACACGACAGGCATGTACAAAAGCCTCAAAGGGCACCAGATTCTCTGTGATGTGCTCAAAAAGCAGATCCTCAACAGAAACCCTAGGAAAGAGGGTATTGCCTTTGAGAGGAAACTTAATGCTGATGGAACATATTGGAAGCCCGAGCAGTACCCCAAAACCTCATGGGTTGCTGCAAAGGGACCTCCAGTTGATCCATCCATGTTATCTGGCTTTACATGTGAATCTCCTCATTCTTCTGATGAGTCATTTGACTCCAACTATAAACTGTTCAAAAATCAGAATGGTGAAGTATTTGCTAGATATGTTGGGACTAACTGCAGGAATGGTTCCCCTATGAAGAAAATCTGGGTTCCCAAAAGTTATGTTGAAAGTCTTCAGGTGAATGTCCTCATGACACCACCTGTGAAGAAGAGGAACCCCAGAACAAACTCTTCATATGGACCTAATTCTTCATATGGATCCAAGTCCTCATATGGACCAAATTCCTCACGTGGATCAAATTCCTCAAATGGATCAAAGTCCTCATATGATTATCATCGTGCTAACAAGTCTGTTTCGCAGGGTAGAGCTAAGGGCTACGAATATGCATATTATTCTTCAAATCATTATGTTCATAAGTCCTCGAAGAATTTCTCTGCTTATTCATATGCTTACCCTAACCCCTCTTATGTGAAATGAAATGGTTTGGCTTCTATGCCACCGTTCTCGTATGGTGCTCGCAGAGTGATGAACTCTTTGCCACCCCTTCAGATGTGGGTGGTGAAGAAAAAGAACTAATCTCTTCTGCAGGGTCAGGTCTCCAGACGTGCCTTAACGTCTGAAGAATTTGCTGGGGACCTGACAAAATTGCCTGAAAGGACGCAGGCTAACCATGATGAAATGAACTTTCATTTCACACGTCCTCATACTGCTATATCTGTTTACCGCTTGATGAAATTCATCTGATGAACTTAATATCATATTCTTCACTGATGAAGCATATGAGATTGTAAGTTACACTAATTCATTTGCAGGATGACTAACCCAAAACCACTGAATGGGTCCTCGATAGTGGATGTACGAATCACATGACTGGTGACAAGAATCTTTTGATGGATTCTCCTTTATCACCATCACATCTGAAGCATATCATCTTTGCTGACAAAGGCAAAAGTCAGGTATTGGGTCTTGGTAAGGTTGCGATCTCTAAGGATAAACACATGGACAAAGTCATGCTTGTTGAGTCCTTAGGATACAACCTCATGTCAGTCTCAATGCTTTGTGATCTTGATATGGTTGTTGTCTTTGGCAAGTATCGATGTGTTGTGATTATGGAAGCTGACAATTCCAAAGTCTTCGAAGGCTTTAGGAGAGGAGATTTGTATATTGTTGATTTCTCTACAGGACCACAACCAGCCGTGTGCCTACATGCAAAAGCTTCAGAAGGCTGGCTATGGCATCGACGACTTGGTCACGCAGGCATGAGGAATTTGCACACGCTTGCGAAGAAGAAACATGTCATTGGCATTGAGAATGTCAAATTCCTCAAGGATCACTTATGCGGAGCATGTGAAGCTGGAAAAATGATCGAGGCCAAGCATCCAGCGAAGACTATCATGACCACTACTCGTTCATTCGAATTGCTTCACATGGACCTCTTCGGACCTAATCATTACTCAGCAGTCACTAATGTTGCTTCTCTATATGGTTTTGTCGTTGTTGATGATTACTCTCGATATACATGGGTACACATTGTTACTTACAAACATGAAGTGCAGGAAGTCTTCAAACGATTTTCTTCGAGGGCTTCAACCAACTTTGGTGTGAAGATCAAGCACATCAGAAGTGATAATGGAACTGAGTTCAAGAATTCCGGTCTTGATGACTATCTTGATGAACTTGGTATTACTCATGAATTATCTGCTCCTTATACTCCTCAGCAAAATGGCATCGTGGAGCGCAAGAACAGAACTCTTGTTGAGATGGCTCGCACTATGCTTGATGAATACAAAACGCCTGATCGTTTTTGGATTGATGCAATTGATACTGCGTGCCACATCATCAACAGAGTATATCTTCACAAATTCTTCAAGAAGACATCCTATGAACTCCTCACTGACAAGAAACCCAATGTGAGTTATTTCAAAGTCTTCGGTGCTAGATGTTGGATTAGAGATCCTCACCACAATTCAAAATTCGCACCGAAAGCACATGAAGGTTTTATGCTTGGTTACGGAAAGGACTCGCACACCTACAGAGTCTTCAACATTGTTCTTCACAAGATTGTTGAAACTGTAGATGTGCGGTTCGATGAAACTAATGGCTCGCAAAGAGAGGACCTACCTTCTGTGTTAGATGAACCAGCACCTGAGGATTCTATCAAGTTCAAGGCAACTGAAGATGTCATTCCTACTTAAGAATTTGCTGAAGAATTCATTCCAGTACGCGAAGAACATCGAGCTGACGCATCTGAAGATAATGGTGCTGAGGAAAATGATCAAATACCTCGACGTCAACCAGCTCATCCTCGCGTTGCAAAAGAAGTACAAGTTGACAAGATCATCGATGACATTGAAGCGCCAGGTCCTCTCACACGCTCAAAAGCTTCACATTTATCTAACTTTTGTGGGCACTATGCTTTTGTCTCTATCACAGAGCCCACTAAGGTAGATGAAGCATTTTTGAAGCCGGAGTGGATTCAGGCTATGCAAGAAGAATTACATCAGTTCGAGCTCAACAATGTCTGGGAACTGGTCAAACGTCCAGATCCTCACAAGCATAATATCATTGGCACAAAGTGGATCTACCGCAACAAGCAAGATGAAAATGGCCTTGTGGTAAGGAATAAGGCACGACTGGTAGCTCAAGGCTACACACAGGTTGAAGGAATTGATTTCGATGAAACTTTTGCACCTGTTGCTAGACTTGAGGCTATTCGCATATTACTTGCTTATGCTAATCATCATGATATCATCTTATATCAAATGGATGTGAAAAGTGCATTCCTCAATGGTAAGCTTGAGGAAGAAGTATATGTTGCTCAACCCCCAGGTTTTGAAGATCCAAAGAATCCTGACAAAGTCTTCAAACTTAATAAGGCCCTCTATGGCCTCAAGCAAGCCCCTCGGGCGTGGTATGATACATTGAAGGAATTCTTCGTGAAGAATGGCTTCACACCCGGTTCACTCGACCCTACTCTCTTTACTAAATCTTATGATGGTGAACTGTTTGTGTGCCAAATATATGTTGATGATATTATCTTTGGCTGTACTGACCAACGTTACAGTGATGAATTTGCCTATATGATGAGTGAAGAATATCAAATGTCTATGATGGGAGAGTTGAAATTTTTCTTAGGTATTCAAATTCGTCAACAGCACAATGGCATATTCATATCTCAGGAGAAATACCTCAAAGATGTACTAAGGAAATTCGACATGCAAGATTGCAAAGGTGTCAAAATTCCTATGCCCACAAAAGGCCATCTATGCACTGATGAAAATGGTATTGACTTCGATCACAAGGTATACCACTCCATGATTGGTTCTTTATTGTACTTATGTGCATCTAGGCCAGATATAATGCTTAGTGTTTGCATGTGTGCCCGATTTCAAGCTGCACCGAAGGAATCACACCATAAGGCTGTGAAGCATATTCTTCGATATCTAGCTCACACACCAACACTAGGATTATGGTACCCCAAGGGCTCTGTTTTTGATCTCATTGGATATTCTGACTCTGACTATGCTGGTGATCGTGTGGACCGCAAGTCAACTTCTGGCACTTGTCATTTCCTCGGATGATCTTTGGTCTGTTGGTCCTCGAAGAAACAGAACTGCGTATCACTGTCTACTGCGGAAGCTGAATACATTGCTGCTGGCTCTTGCTGTGCTCAACTGCTTTGGATGAAGCAAACGCTCAAGGACTATGGCGTTAACGTGAAGAATGTGCCTCTCCTCTGCGACAATGAGAGTGCCATCAAGATTGCTCACAACCCAGTTCAGCACTCGAAGACAAAGCACATTCAAATTCGTCATCATTTTCTTCGTGATCATGTGTTGAAGGGCGACATCTCCATCGAGCACGTGAAGACTGAAGAACAGCTAGCTGATATCTTCACTAAGCCCTTGGATGAGAAGAGATTTAGCAAGTTGCGGTGTGAGCTAAATATCTTAGAATCTTCGAATGTTCTTTGAAAAGGACACACATCCTAACACTTATGCAAAATTGATAACTTAGATGTGCAACACATGAAGAAACGTTTTTCTTCAATCAATGAAGAATAACACTCTAAGTGTGAAGAAATTAATGAAGAATTTGATTCTCAGAACCCTAGGACAATTGTACGCGGTGTCTGAAATCATCATTCTTATACGGTGGGTCACGCCACCACAAAAAGTTGAAAATCTTTAATTTGAGTTTTTCCTCAGTTTTGAAATTCTTCAGTTTTTTTTTAAATTCTTCAACTTTGCAAAACCTTCACTGTTTCCTTCGTTTTTCTTCATTGGCTATATATATATATATGAGTTTATGTCCTCTACAGCATTCACTTATAGCTATTTCTTCAAGTTGCTTTTTCTACTAAGTGAATGTGATCGGACCCTTCCCCTCTATGCTATACTCAACCCAATCTATTCACAAATTCTTCATGTGCGTTCTATTTGAAACTCATTCAAAGTCTTCACCGTGTCCTTGGCAGCTGAAGAAATTGCGAGCGAAACTTTAAAACAAAACTTATCCAAATTTTCGGTTTTGCCGCTCAAACTGTTCCGCATCCTACGATGTATTATTCTATTCACCCACGATCGTACATGATCTTCACTACACAGTACGTGGGTGACACATGTCGCGTGAAGGAGAAAGGGCAGGGGCACGTTCGTCCTAAATCTTCGGGCGAACAGTTTTTCACCGTGTCTATAAATACCCCTCTCCCCTTCCTCACTTCATTTACTCTGCTCGACCATCTCTCTCCCGCTCGAGCTCCTCAAACCCTAGCGTCACCGCTACTCCATCGCCGCCGGTGAGGAAGAGCTTCACTGCCTCGACCTCGTCGCCGTCGTACTCACGCCGACCGCGGAAATCTTCACTCCGCCGTCGCCGTAGCTGTCTTCCTTCGCCGAGTTAGGGCAAGGAAGATCTAACCTGACGAACTTCCCGTTTGTTCTTCTTAGTTCGTCGTGTTCTTCATTTCGGGTAATTAAAAGTTACTTTTATTACTCGCTTTGATTCTCAAGCTTTCCTGAAAATCTTCAAAGGTGTTTATTCTTCAAATCTTCACACATACGAACACCACACACTTCATATGATCTTGAACTGTTTCTCTAAGCAACCATTTTCTTCAAGATTCCCTAATTATGTGGATCTTCGATCTGTACAACTCTGGAACCTAAGACAAGAACGCTTAGTAAAATTCCTCAAGGTTCATCTGGTCAAATTCCTCAAAACTTGTTCTTTTCAAAAACCTTCTCAGAACGCATATGACCTCTCCAAATTCCTCGCACCTGTACTCTGTTCACAGGTACTCATGTCTGCTGCTGAATCACTAGGTTCTCATCAACTTAACTCATTTGCAGCGTTCCTCGAAGAAAAACTGCATACTTCTTCAGAGAACTCAATTGTTCAAATTCCTCAACTGAAGAATATGGCAGACGGTAAGAAGCCGCAGAAAGGAGGAAAGAAACCTGAGGTTATGACTGTGTTTGAAATCCCTGAGGAAATTTATGCTAACTATTGCACACCTGATGAAGCAAAATATGGCAAAGAAAACAAAAATCAGCGCAAGGTGCGCATTCAGAAGATTGAACGGAGATGGGCAAGGGAATGGAGGGAATACAGATATGTGACTCCAAAGTACATGAAGAAATTTGCCCTCAATTCTCCATGCCCAAGAGCTCCATTGGCACCTGGCCAAGTAGCTGACCCCACTAGCATCAAACGTGGTGAGGACTTTCCTGAAGAATGGGCTAAGCGCCAAGCCAAATTGGCAAGACAGGCCAAGGAGGCAGTGAAGAAATTCAATGAGGATTCTGCCACTGCTATTGCTACTGAGGCCTCAGTCAAACCGAGGAAATCCATGCCAAAGAAGCCTGCTCGTAAGCCAAGTGCGTCACTAACAGCGCCCTCACGGCCAAGTTCCTCAACAGCGCCCTCACGGCCAAGTTCCTCAGCAGCGCCCTCACGGCAAATTCCTCACACTACTACTGCTCCTTCAAAGTCCTCAGCTCCTGTGCATCTGACTACATGTCAAAGGACTGCTGGTTTCTCAATTGCCTCTGGTGTTTCAGCAAGTTCCTCTGCTGCACCAAAGTCATCATCTGGCCCGACTCTGCTGAAGACCAAAGCAACAGCTAGACGAGGTCCTCGGCCAAGTCCAAAGAAGAAACAGGTCGCATTCCATGTGCCTTCTGATGATGAAGCTTCTGATGATGAACTCACAGAAATCATTAGAGACAGACAGGTAAAGGCCGCTAGAGCCAAAGGCACATCTGTGCCACTGCTGTTGGATCCAAGGAAAATCCTCGATTATATTGATCTCTGGCACAAGGATCCAAACACCCCCATGCCTGATTTTCATCTGACTGCCGGTCAAAGTCACATGCTGACCCATTTCATCACTAAAGAGAAATGGAAGTTTGAAAAGACAAGAGAGATTAAGAAAGCTCAATACAGAAAGGAGAAGCTCCTGAAGAAAAACGTTGTCAGAATGACACCTGAGGAACTTCTCCAGGCTCAGTCTGAAATCCAAGCCCTCAACAAGGATTTTGATGCCTACTATGCTGATTGGCAAGGAGCCAAAGTCAGATTCATCAACCTGACGAAGAAATTCACCAATGTTGTTGCTCCAACGCAACATGAAATTCCTCAGGCTGAAGTCTCAGCTCAGCCGACTGAAGAACATGCCAGCACCGCTGATGAAATTCAGGCTGCTGATGAAAATGCCAGTTCCAGGGCTGATGATCCTATTCTAGCCGCTGAAGAAATTGCCAGGGCATCCACTAGTGGTGCGCCTGAAGAAACTGAAGAAGTCAGGGCAACTGCATTAGTTGCGCCTGAAGAAAATCAACCAGATTCCTCAGCTCCATCTGCACCTACACCAACTACAATTCTTCCATGTGCATTTGATGTGAAGAAGACAAAGGCTGCAGAGCGAGCTGCAGTGAAGAAAAGGAAGGCATCAGCTGTGTCAAACTCTTCGGCTGTGAAGAAAATGAAGCCAATGACCAGCTCACTCGAAAATCCAATTGATGCTGTTGCAATTTCCTCCATGCCATCAAAGGACCTTGTTCCTTTTGGAGAAGACTATGAGATCCCTATCGGATCTGATGAAGAACATCATTTTGCTGCTTCGTCAAAGCAGGTTGATGAAGAAATTCAAGTGGACGCAATCCCTTCAACGCCAGTCATTTCCTCACCTATGCCTCAGTTCACAGCTGAAGAGGCTGGTGTTGAGGAAATTGAAGATAAAGATGTGGATATAGGGTGCACCACACCTGTGATGAATGATGACTTTTGAGAAAGTCAGCATCCCAATACTCCTCTCTTCACCCCGCTCCAACAGATTCCTCAGTCCCCTGCACCAACAGTTCAAATGGGCTCTGAAGAAACTCAACCCACTCTCTCTATGCATGAATAAATTCCAGCCACTAGTGCTGATGAACCTGCTGCTGCAGATCCTCAGACTGCACCTATTGAGGAACAAGAAATTCCTCAGCCTGAAGAACCTGAGCTCGCGATTCCTGAGGTGGTGATGCAACTCACTGACATCCCTCTGCCAAAGCAAAAGAATCCGTTCTCAAGCAAACAGAAGTTCAAGGCTGAAGATTTCTTTGCCGAGCATGTATTCTTCACTGATTATAATCCATATGATTCTGCTCGCATAAGGAAGAGGCGTTTCTGGACTGCCAGCCAAGCCAATTTCTATTCCTCAGTGCTCTTCAACAAAAACAAAGTCTTCGATTATGCACATATTCCTCATGTGGACATGGAGTCTCTGCCCGGCTTTGAGCCAGTCCTCAGTGTTCTTCACGACGCAGGACTTCTGAATTTCTGCATTGATATCTATGACTGGAATGAAGAACTCATTCTTCAATTCTATGCAACTCTGCACATCACCGGAGACGCTGAAGACGTGAACTCCTGGGTATTAGACTGGATGTCTGAAAATACTCACTACAAGGCACCTGCAACTGAATTGCTTCGTGCTCTACCACTCAGTCCTCCACTTGATGATGCTCATTGTATCTACAACGAACCAGAACTTTCAAATCACTATATGCAAGTGCTGATGAAGCCATTGAAGCCAAGGCAGGCACCACGAACCAAATCCCTTGTCAAGGAATTACTCTATGTGCCTCGGACTGTGTATCGAATTCTAACGAAGACAATGAGTCCCATCAAAGGCCACGACTCAAATGATGAAGAAGTCGTTGGCATCATGAATAATATGCTTTTCAACATCATTCATGGCGTTCCCATAAACTTCCATGATTTCTTCATGAGGACTCTAGCCAATATTGCTATGTCACCATTCGAGCTGAAGCCCTATGCTCCTTGGATAATGAGATTCATCAGGGCAAGATCTTCACTGAATTACGAAGCTGACACTCTGAACCACGGTAGCTACTTGCCTCCCATTGAAGTCCTCAAACGGACAGTTTCATCAGCTAATGATAAAGGCAAGGCCGCTGCTGTGATCGATGAAGGCATTCGCCCATTGGATGGTCAATTTTGCAAGGCTGCATCTTACTCTACCAATGACGATTCTGCCACACATGACTCTGCCGCAAATACCTCAGCCAAGCAAAATCCTCAAGCCACAACACCCAGGGTGATGACTGACCGTGAGTTACTCCTCAGTCTTCATCAGAAGGTTGATCGCAATCATAAATGGGTCAAGCGTCAGTTTGGTTCAACTCTTCACAACATGACCTCAACACACAATGCAGTGAAGAAAAACCAATACTACCTCCATGAAACCTTCAACCGTACCTGGGCTGTTCTCTCTCACGTCTACAGCGCTGCTGATCTGAAGAATATGGGTCTCAAGGAAGAATTTGACTGGTCTGCACCTCCACCGAAGAAATTCAAGAAGGTCACAGTTCCTTCCTTGGTGGCCAGCTCTTATTCTTCATCGCGTGACACTGATGAGTATGAAGATTTGGACGACACTGCGGCAGGCCCTGCTACAACAAACAACCCCGACAACGCTGGCGCTCCTCCATCGACTTGAAATTCTTCACGGGCGTTAGTCCTCAGTTTCAATCCTTTTGGTCATTTGATGACAAAGGGGGAGAAATCTGAGTTAGTCTTCAAGCGGGTCTATATTAAGGGCATTTTTTAAGTTACAACTCTCGTTCTTTTGAAACTTTTATTTCGATTGAGTTGTAATCTTAAACCCGATGGTGCGCTGATACTTTTGCTGCATTATGCTCTGCATGCTTATTTCCTCGTTAATGACATTGCACGCATGCTGAATCTCATCAGGCACCATATTTCATCATGCATTTTCAATTCTTCATATTATATATCAAATGCGTGTATAAATTACAAGATATAGGGGGAGATCTCCATGATTCAACTCTTCAAATGTGCAATGCTTCAAAAGCAAATTCCTCGCTATGCACATCTTCAGGGGGGAGTTCTTCTATATCTTGTAATCAAATTCCTCAATATCAGTGTATACACTTCATATATTTATCCCCGTTGAAAACTTAACCTATGTTGTCATCAATCACCAAAATGGGGGAGATTGTAAGTGCATCTAGTGCCCCTTAGTGATTTTGGTGTATTGAAGACTTATAGGTTAAGGGACTAATGCGTTTGTGAGTGTACACAGGTCTATAAGTCTATGAGGAGTTTGATATTTACAGAGGAAGTCGACCCCTAAAAATGAAGTTCTTCAACTGAAGACTTTGATATTCTGAAGACTTTCTGAAGATTTTGAAAGTGACGAAATTGGTGTGACCTTGAAGACTTGGTATTCATTTGTGGAACACGAAGCGTGAAGACTTTTGTTTTCGTAGTTTCATTTTCTCCTTCTTGAGTCATAGGAAACACCGTACTGTTAAAGGGGGTCGAGGAAATACTAAGGAAAATTTTCCATGTGATGCTCAACTCAAAATCCTACACCTACCAATCCCTTCGAGTGAAGCCTTTGGAAATCTCATACAGTTCAGTCACTTTCTTCAGTGACAAAGACGAAGTTCTTCTGGTCGCTGATGAATTTGTTCTGACTGAGGAGTTAGGAATTCACAGTGTGAATTACCTACACAGTGAGGAACATGATAGCCCTGAGGAATTTGAGAGTCAAATTTCCGACTGTTGCTGTGTTGCGCGCCAGCTGTCCCAAAATATCTTATCCACCTAACGGTCATATCATTGAGGGGCATTTATGTCTTATCATGTCGGGCTGCTCCCTAGGCTATAAATAGCCGCCCCCTACAACCACTAGCTGGTTGGCTGCTCCGAGAGAACTTGACACTTGTCATTTGAGAACAACCCATCCTCCAAGAACTTTGAGCGAAAATCATCAAGTGAGAAAAATCCCAAACCCAAACACCTACAAACCCCAAAGTGATTGAGCATCACTGAAGAAATTGATCCTGCGTGGATCCGACGCTTGTTACCTTTGAAGACTGTGCTTCTTCCAGACGGTTAGGCGTCAAGGTCTAGAGCATCCAAGAGGAATTGTGGATCGTCGAGTGACCAAGTCTGTGAAGGTTTGGAAGTCGCCTGAAGACTTACCACGAGTGATTGGACGGGATCTGTGTGATCTTAGTTCAAGGAGAATACGGTGAGGACTGGATGTCCTGAGCTGCGTGCTCAGAGACTGGGTGTCCGAGACTGCGTGTCCTTGAGTTTAAATACTCAGCCGCTCCAACCAGACGTACAACTGAGACAGCAGTTGGAACTGGTTTACCAAATCATTGTCTTCACCAACCTACTGGTTCTATTTCGTCAACCCTTTTCAATTCCTCATTACTATGTTGAGTGTTTGTTCATATCTGTGTTTGAAGACTTTGACTGAAGACTTTCTCAATTTCCTCAGTTCAATTTCTTCAGTCTGTTTGTCTTCATCTTGTCTTATCCTGTGATTACGCTTCCTGTACTCTATGCTAGTCTTCATTTCATCATGATGACCATGCTTGTATTCTGTCATACTTACTTATGAGTACTTATTCCGCTGCTAATAGTTCTTCGCTAAGGAATTTCCTCACCGGCAAATTCCTCAGTGAAGAATTCATAAAAATCGCCTATTCACCCCCCCCCCCTCTAGTCGACATAACGCACTTTCACACACTTGTCGTATGATGTCACCAGCATTTTACGTAAGCACAAGTACGTGGATAATTAGTTCGATGCAAAATCTCTTCAAATTTACTTATCTATGGTAACATGAATGCTACACACTATATGGCAGGATGAATATACTCCCTCCGTCCGAAAAAGCTTGTCCCTCAAATGGATGTATCTAGCACCAAGTTAGTGCTAGATACATCCATTTGATGGATAAGCTTGGGACAAGCTTTTCCGGACAGAGGGAGTAGTCTACTATTTCTACGGAAATATTGACAAAATGCATGACCATTTGATGGAAATACGAAATAGTTCCAAAAAATGGTAAAAGATTTACACCCATCTAAGCTTATGGTTTCTTACAATATATATACATTGGATTACAGTTACCCTCAGTAATTATTAAATAACACCAAACATCAAAAGAACATGGTATCTCATGTTTGAGGCTTATTATAGAGTACAAGCTTATAGTGAAAGAATCCGCGCATTGTTATCTTTTATATGTACAACACAATCAGACCTATTTTACTATTTACTTATTAAAATTTAATTACTCTTTGAGAAATAGTAAAACTACAGCTACTCACAAATATGTGTATAAATTCATGTGGGATAAGGGGCATAACAGTATAACACTGTCAATGTCGGTCCCATGCCACGAAAAAATTGTATGTGGCCTGAACAAATTCAAAATTTTGACTAACAAAGTAACAAGTTACCATCAGCAATCATCACTAATAGCAACAAACATATGGAATAATTTGTGCGTAATAGATTTCCTCTGGAAACTGGGAGATAAAAAAAGACAGGACACATAACTGAACAAGCAATTTTATCTAAGCATTGCAAAATTGAAAGAAAACAGAGAGGAGCTGGTACCACTTCATGGTCCTTCTATAGTGGCACACTTCAGTTGTGCATGATTCTGGTTGATTTTGGAGTCCGAAGGCAACAACATTTGTAGGGCTGCGCTGGAAGAAAAATGTTAGGGGCGACGAGCCACCCTCCGCCAACCCAACTGCGACAGCTCCTCCACCTTTGACTCTCACATCGATGGCTGCCTCACCAAACTGGAGATGTCCGTGTTGCATCGCTCACCTCCGCCCCGCCGCAGGGGACAAGATCCACGCCCTCATCACCTATTCACCTACATGGACACCGACGACAACGACACCACCCAGATCAGACCCGTGGCCGCACCAACGACGTAAGCGGCGGGGGTGCGTGCAGGGAAGATGAGCAAGGTGGTGGCACGAAATGAATAGAGGTAAGGGGAGCTTGGGAGTGAGACAAGCAATGCCATTACCAGCGGAAGTAACCGGAGTTCATCGGAAGTCAACAATTCTGGAGTGACAAGGAGAGACGTGAAGGAGAAAGGGGATCAGGAGAGAGTTGTTTTGGGAGGGGATAAGGAGAGAGTGATTTTCTTTAGCAACATCAGGAGAGAGTGATGTGTGCGTGCCAGGTGCATCCATGGGAGCATGTTGGGCTAAAGCCTAAAGCCCAACTAACTATTCCATTTTCGGAAACAACAGAAAATTCACAACTGATAAGCTATGATTATGTGCAGTGTACAACCCCTAAGAAGGTATAGTGTACAACTGTGTGTTTAGAAAAAAATGGTATATTGTTTTCCTGCTGAAATTAAGTCCGAAAAAAATCCATGCAAACATATTGTACATGATTATATGAAGAAGAAACAACATGTACGAGTCACTGATTTTTGAACTCTGAATTTAGTGCATATGAACCTTGGCCACAAAACAACTGATATACGTATTATTGTATTAAGCATTTTTCAAGGATATATACGTATTAAGCATGAAAAGGAATTTCAAATGACCAACTTATGGAAAGGCAAATATGCATCTTTTGCAAATTGAGTAATTAGGAAATTTAGATCACATCTAGGAAAATAGAAAATTCTTTATAGTATACACGGAATATGCATGATAATTTAGGTAGGTGATTCATGCATAAATGTTTTACATTTAAATACAAATGACAAAAGCTAAAATATCTCAAACAAAATTTATTGGGAAAATTCTCATATTCAAAATTATTGCCACATTTGAATCTAGAATTCTTTGCACAAACCAAATAATAGTATTCTCATAACAAATGATGATTAACATGAAGCTTATATAACTGTTAAATTCTCACGCGTGCACATATTTCTACTCTCTCTGTCTCAAAATGTAAGACGTTTTCTGACACATTTGTACTGCTATGATGTTTGATGAATATATTGAAAAAAAATTCCCCACAAAAAAACATATGTTTGGTCATTTGCCATTTCATGACCCATACAACAAGCATGATTTTCCTGCCACAAATCACTCCCAAACAATTTGACACGAACGGGCCTTCTCAACATTTCGCAAAGCTTGAAGGTAGATTTTGGCTTAACCTAAAAAAATGTCAATTCATGACTAACTAACAAAACAATCAAATGTTATCTTCATTTAACCTAACATTTTTACATACTAGCCCGCGCATATGCGCGGGCCACTCTGCTAGTTTGATAAACGGGATCACATCATTAGGAGAATGATGTGATGGACAAGACCCATCCGTTAGCTTAGCATTATGATCGTTACAGTTTCATTCCTACTGCTTTCTTCATGACTTATACACGTTCCTCAGACTATGAGATTATGGAACTCCCGAATACCGGAGGAACACCATGTGTGCTATCTAACGTCACAACATAACTGGGTGATTATAAAGATGCTCTACAGGTATCTCCGAAGGTGTTTGTTGGATTGGCATAGATCGAGATTAGGGTTTGTCACTCCGTGTATCGAAGAAGTATCTCTGGGCCCTCTCGGTAATGCTCATCACTATAAGCCTTGCAAGCAATGTGACTAATGAGTTAGTTGCAGGACGAAGCATTACGGAATGAGTAAAGAGACTTGACGGTAACGAGATTGAACTAGGTGTGATGATACCGACGATCGAATCTCGGGCAAGTAACATACCAATGACAAAGTGAACAATGTATGTTGTTTTGAGGTTTGACTAATAAAGATCTTCGTAGAATATGTAGAGGCCAATATGAGCAACCAGGTTCCGTTATTGGTTATTGACCGGAGATGTGTCTCGGTCATGTCTACATAGCTCTCGAACCCATAGGGTCCGCACGCTTAACGTGCGATGACGATTTGTATTATGAATTATGTGTTTTGATGACCGAAGTTTGTTCGGAGTCCCGAATGAGATCACGGACGTGACGAGGAGTCTCGAAATGGTCTAGACGTAAAGATTCATATATTGGAAGGCTATATTCGGACATCGGAAAGGTTCCGAGTGATTCATGTGTGTTTTGGAGTACTAGAGAGTTACGGGAATTCGCTGGGGGAAGTTAATGGGCCTTATTGGGCTTTAGTTGAGAGAGGGAAGAAGGGCCACGAGGTGGTGCACGCCTCCCCCCTGCCCGAACCGAATTGGACAAGGGGTGGGGCATGGCCCCCCTTCTCCCTCTTCTCCTTTCCTTCTTTCGTACTCCGAAAAGGAAAGGGAATCCTACTAGGACTTGGGAGTCCTAGTAGGACTCCCTACACTTGGCGCACCCCTAGGAGGGCCGGCTTCTCTCCCTCCCTCCTTTATATATGTGGGCAGGGGGCACCCCAAAGGACACACAAGTTTCTCTTAACCGTGTGCGGTGCCCCCTCCACAGTTACACACCTCGATCATACCATCGTAGTGCTTAGGCGAAGACCTACGCCGGTAGCATCATCGTCACCGTCGCCACGCCGTCGTGTTGACGGAGCTCACCCTCGTCCTCAATTGTATCAAGAGCACGAGAGACGTCATCGAGCTGAACATGTGCTGAACGCGGAGGTGCCATACGTTTGGTACTTGATCAGTTGGATCGCGAAGAAGTTCGACTACATCAACCGCGTTATTGAAACGCTTCCACTTTTGGTCTACGAGGGTATGTGGACACACTCTCCTCTCATGTTTTTATGCATCACCTAGATAGATCTTGCATGATCGTAGGATTTTTTTTGAAATTACCGCGTTCCCCAACATTGATATCAGAGCCAGGTCTATGCGTAGATGTTATATGCATGAGTAGAGCACAAAGAGTTATGTGCGATAATAGTCATACTGCTTACCACCAACGTCTTAATTTGATTTGGCGGTATTGTTGGATGAAGCGGCCCAGACCGACATCACATGACCGCGTTCATGAGACTGGTTCTACCGACGTGCTTCGCACACAGGTGGCTAGCGGTTATCTATTTCTCTAGCTTTAATTGAATCGAGTTTGACTACGCCTGGTCCTTGTTGAAGGTTAAAACAGCATACTTGACAAAAAATCATTGTGGTTTTGATGCGTAGGTAAGAATGGTTCTTGCTAGAAGCCCGTAGCAGCCACGTAGAACTTGCAACAACAAAGTAGAGGACGCCTCACTTGTTTTTGCAGGGCATGTTGTGATGTGATATGGTCAAGACATAATGTGATAAAATTTGTTGTATGAGATGACCATGTTTTGTTAAAGTTATCAGCAACTGGCAGGAGCCTTATGGTTGTCTCTTTATTGCATAAGATGCAAACGCCATATAATTGCTTTACTTTATCGCTATACGATAGCAATAGTTGCAAAAGCAATAGTTGGCGAGACGACCATGTGATGACACGTTGATAAAGATCAAGATGATGGAGATCATGGTGTCATGCCGATGAGGATGAGATCATGATGGTACTTTGGAGAGGGAGATCAAAGGCACAAGATGATGGTGGCCATATCATGTCACATATTTTGATTGCATGTGATGTTTATCTTTTATATTCTTATTTTGCTTAGTTCGACGGTAGCATTATAATATGATCCCTTACTAAAATTTCAAGGTATAAGTGTTCTCCCTGAGTATGCACTGTTGCGATAGTTCTTTGTGCCGAGACACCACGTGATGATCGGGTGTGATAAGCTCTACATTCACATACAATGGATGCAAGCCAGTTTTGCACACGCGGAATACTTGGGTTAAACTTGATGAGCCTAGCATATGCAGATATGGCCTCGGAACACTTGAGACCAAAAGGTCAAGCGTGAATCATATAGTAGAATGATCAACATAGTGATGTTCACCATTGAAAACTACTCCATCTCACGTGATGATTGGTCATGGTTTAGTTGATTTGGATCACGCGATCATTTAGATGACTAGAGGGATGTCTATCTAAGTGGGAGTTCTTAAGTAATATGATTAACTGAACTTTAATTTATCATGAACTTAGTCCTGATAGTATTTTGCAAATTATGTTATAGATCAATAGCTTGCGTTATAGCTACCCTATGTTTTTTATTTGTTCCTAGAGAAAACTAAGTTGAAAGATGATAGTACCAATGATGCGGACTGGGTTCGTGACCTGAGGTGTATCATGATTGCTGCATAGAAGAATTATGTCCTTGATGCCCTGCTAGGTGATAGACCTATTGCAGGAGCGGACGCAGACGTTATGAACGTTTGGCTAGCTCAATATGATGACTACTTGATAGTTTAGTGCACCATGCTTTACGGCTTAGAACCAGGACTTCAAAAATGTTTTGGATGCCATGGAGCATATGAGATGTTCCAAGAGCTGAATTGGTATTTCAGACTCATGCTTGTGTCAAGAGTTATGAGACCTCTGGCAAGTACTTCACCTAAAGGATGGAGGAGAATTGCTCACCTAGTGAGCATGTGCTCAGAATGTCTGGGTACTACAATCACTTGAGTCAAGTGGGAGTTAATCTTCCAGATAAGATAGTGATTCACAGAGTTCTCTAGTCACCATCACCAAGTTACTGGAACTTAATGATGAACTACAGTATGCAAGGGATGATGAAAATGATTCCCGAGCTCTTCGTGAAGCTGAAATCGACGAAGGTAGAAATCAAGAAAAATATCAAGTGTTGATTGACAAGACCACTAGTTTCAAGAAAAAGGGCAAAGCGAAAGTGAAAGTGCAATATTGCACTAAATTGTTTTTGACATGTATGACAACTTCATTTGTGTTTCTAACCACATGCTCTAAGTGTTAACAGCCCTGATTAAGTCAAAGTGAAGCATGGATGGTTATTACCTCTCTTATTGTAAAAAGAAAAGCGGTGTGCTGAAGAAAATAAGAAGTTCCATAAAATTTTCTTATTTCTTGAGTCCTTAGGGCAGCCTCACTATTAAGAGGGGGTGCATCATAAAAACATCCAGGGAATCAACTTACCTTCTCACATAGATATGAAAATCTTAGTGTCATGTTTCTGTTCAGGCTGGAACTTGCGGGGCGACCGGATCTTTCGGTGACCGGAAGGTTCGGGAAGCTTCCGGGGTACCCAAAAAAACTGCACTTTTCGTGCAATCTCTCTGTGTAGCCCGAAACGTCTCCGAAACTTCCGTCTCCCAGAACTTCCGGGGCGGCCGAAACTTCCAGGCACCGGAACTTCCGTCCCCTATTTCTGTAGCTTCTGGGGTACAACTGAGTGGTGCAAACTCTTTGTGTAGCCCGGAACCTGGCCGGAACTTGGCCGGAACTTCCGGGGTCCGGAACTTCCGTCCGTCGCCGGAGCTTCTGGGCTACGCAGAAATCTGCCTCCAACGGCTAGATTCCATCCCCACCTATAAAAAGTCTTCTTCTTCCTCACAAAGAGTTTGACGACTCCATTTCTCTTACCACCATTTTCAGACCTCGATTTCTTGGAGATCTCCCTCCTTAGCCAACCAAAGCTCTTGATCTTTTGAGAAGTAAAGGAGAAGTGCTCGATCTACACATTCACCAAAGCGAAAGTTGATTCCTCCCTTGTTTCTATGGTGCATCTTGTTACTCTTGGAGGTTGGAGACTCCTAGGCGGTAGGAGTGCTCTAGAGAGGAATCAACCATTGTGATTACCCCCAGAAAAGTTTGTGAGGGTTTGGAGACCACCCCAAGGTCTACCACTAGTGGTTGAGAAATGCCTCCATTGTGTTGTCTCAAAGGGAGAATAGGGTGAGCCTTTGTGGCGTTGGTGTGCCTTCATGGTAACATCCACCTCTCTAACAGTGATGTAGCTTCCCTCCAAGGAAGTGAACATCGGCATACATCCTCGTCTCCCGGAGTTGCGGTTATTCCTAACCTTAACTCTCTACTTGTGGTTACTTGTCTCTTAGCACTTTCTTATATCATATTGCACTTGCTTACTTACATACTTGTGTTACTTGCTTATCTTGCTTAGCACTTAGTACTACACTTGCAATTGTTAGGCTCACCATCATATTCTGCATTAGTGCCTAAAATTGCTATGTAATAATTAAAATTTGTAATTATACCTATTCACCCCCCCTCTAGGTCCATCTCGATCCTTTCAATTGGTATCAGAGCCTCGTTCTCAATTCTTGTGGCTTAACTGCCCTAGAGCGAGATGAACCCCGATGGGACTCCCCTTGTTGCAGATCCGAAGGATAAAGGTGAGGCTTCTTCTGAAGTCAAGTCATTTACTTCTGAGGATCTGGAACGGGCCCTTGCTAAGCAGAAATAGGAGCATGGTGCTTCTCTTGAGGCCTTGGTCCAAATGAGATTAGCCATGTTGTCAATGACACTACCACCATGTGTATAAGGAGAGGTATGGTTGAAAATCAAAGGAGACCATTCATACACATCACAAGTGCCAAGGAACTATGGGAAAGTATTATAAGATCCAAGACCGGTACCTCCACCCTCCGGAGTGCTCAATATGAAATTGCCAAGGGGCAATTGCAAAACTTTTGTATGGAGAAAAGTGAAACTCCCAATCAACTCCTTGAGCGTCTCATTACTTTCACCGCTGACATTGAGACGTGTGAGTGTGACAAGACACAAGATGGATTCAACATGACTAAGCGATTCCTTATGGATAAGTTGCTTCATGCTCTTGCCCCATATCACCATCAAATGGTGTGGGACATAAGACAACACCATGCCTTCAAGGAAATGAGTACAAATAACATCATATCCACCTTCCACCTATTTGAAGAGTCAAAGGCAAGTGCCACAAAACATCTTGCCATGCATGGTACTCCAACATCAAAGATCAATCTTGCATTGAAGGCCAAACATGTATGTGAAGATGAGCAAAGTGAAGAAGAAGAAGATGATGATGATGATGAAGATTGTGATGAGATTGAATCCGATGAGGGCCCTTCATATGAAGACATGGCTCTCTTTGTCAAGAAGTTTAGTGTGGGAAAATTCAAGGGAAGATTTCAAAAGAAGAAAGTAAGGAAATGCTACAACTGTGAAGAAACCGACCACTTCTCCAAGGAGTGCCCTTATGAGAAGAGAGGGTATAAACCAAGGTTTCCCAAGACCTTTCCCAAGAAGAAGTTGCCATATCCTTTGAACTCCAAGCTCAAGAAGAGAGATGGGAAAGCAATGGTTGCTCAAGAAGAATCCGATCCAGATGATGTTAGTGGTGTTGCCGGAGTTGCTCAAGACTCTCAAAACACTTTGAGGTTAGTGAACAAGAGTGGTGATGTGGTCACCTACAACTACATGAAAGACTACAAGGGCAACACTCACAAGTGCCTAATGGCAAAGGCCGTGGTAGAAGATGGAGAGGACCAAAGCTCTACTAACAAGGTCAAGGTAACTCCACGATCAAATCCTCCTCTTTTCACTCCTTCCACTCCTAGTGATGAGTATCATAATGTGGAGAACAGTTATGAGGATGATGATCTAGATGATCCTATGCTTGCTAAACTTAATAAGTTCATGTGCTCCCTCAAAGGAAAGAAACTCACTATGTTTCTTATGCTTATGGAGATGGTGAGTAAGCACACCATCACCATTAAGGAACTCGAAACCCTCATCACCGAGGAAAAGGAAAAATGTAAAATCCTTGAGCGGAAAGTCCAATATGAGGAAGCACGAAATGATGAACTATGCTTGAAAATTGGTGCAAACATTGATGTTCATACTAAAGATCTTGCCTCCTTGAAAAAGGCTATTGACTCTTGCGAAGAGTTGATGAATGATAAAAGTAAGCTCGTGAAGTCTCATGCTTCTCTCTCTAAGGATTGTGAGCTTCTATCTGTGTCCCTCAAGACTAAGGAAGAAGAGCTCACCCTTCTTACAAAGATTTTAGACACGCTCAAACTTACTTATCTTGAAACTCTAGACAAGGCTTACTCTTCTCCTATTATCAATGTTGATGCTTGTACTACTAACTCTAGTAGTGATCTAGCATCTATTCTTGAGGAAAATCGCTTTCTCAAGGCTCAAATCCAGAAAGGTCTCATGACATGTGCTCAAGGGCAAAAGAACCTTAATGAGGTATTGAGCCAACACAATGAGGTGTTTGCCAAGGAGGGACTCGGGTTTGACCCTAGCACAAGCAAGAAGAAGACATCCTCTCAAAAGTGCACAACCCCTCTAAAGGAAACATTTGTACGAGAAGGGCACAAGGAGAAAGGTAAGGTTGTTAGTCGGAAGGCCACAAGGGGCATGCCGACTCTCAACAAGCCAAAAGAGTTCATGCCTCCATCCTATGTAATTCGTAAGACTAAGGATGGAGAAGTTTATGCAAAATTTGTTGGTCCTCGAAATGCATTCCGACTCTATGCTATTTGGGTCCCTAAGACCCTTGTGACTTTAATCTATTTGGGTCCCTAAGACCCTTGTGACTAACTTGAGAGGTCCCATTGCAAAATGGGTGCCCCTAACCTAGTCATAATTGTGTGTAGGTTGCCTTCTCCGATGGAGTAAAATGGGTGATTGATAGTGGATGTACCAATCATATGACCGGAGATAGCAAATTGCTCTATGATTTCATGGAAGCTATTAAACCATTCATGAGCATTATGTTTGGTGGAGGTTCAAAAGGACAGGTACTCGGGTTGGGCAAGGTGGCTATCACAAATGACATGTCTCTTGCAAATGTCATGCTTGTCCAATCCCTTAAATACCATTTGCTTTCTGTTCACCAATTGGCTTCTATTGGTTATGATACACTCTTTGGACTAAAGGATGTGAAAGTCTTTAAGAGAGATACTCTCGAAGTGGCCTTTGTTGGAGAGTTGGATGGCAACCTTTACATGGTTGATTTCTCGAAAGAGAGCACATTCCATGCAACTTGTCTAATGGCCAAGGCCGACAAGGGGTGGTTATGGCATTGCCGGCTAGCCCATGTCGGCATGAGAAATCTTCAAGATCTCTTAAAGGGGAATCACATCCTTGGACTAACCAATGTCTCTTTTGAGAAAGATCGTGTGTGTAGTGCATGCATAGCTAGGAAGCAACATCAATCAAAGCACCCACCCAAGAACATAGTATCTACTTCAAGGCCCCTGGAGCTCCTTCATGTGGATCTTTTTGGGCCTCCTTCATGGGATAGTCTTGGTGGGAAAAAGTATGGACTTGTCATTGTTGATGATTACTCAAGATATACATGGGTGTTTTTCCTCAAGTCCAAGGACGAGACGAAGATCACCTTCATTGATTTTTCCAAGCAAGCACAACGCAAGTTTGACAAAGAAATCTTGGCAATAAGAAGTGACAATGGCTCTGAGTTCAAGAACTATACCTTGGAAGAATTCCTTAGTGATGAAGGGATTGAGCATCAATATTCAGCTCCATACATTCCTCAGCAAAATGGTGTAGCCGAAAGGAAGAACTGTACACTTGTAGACATGGCAAGGTCCATGTTGGATGAATACAAGTCACCACATAGTTTTTGGCCGAAGCTGTCAACACTGCATGCCATGCGTCAAACCGGCTCTTCCTTCGCACTATATTGGAAAAGACTCCATATGAGCTCCTAACTGGGAACAAGCCAAATGTCAAGTACTTTCGTGTATTTGGGTGCAAATGTTTCATCCTCAACAAAAGAGAATGGTTAGGAAAATTTCAATCCAATACAATTGAGGGCATATTTGTTGGCTATGAACTCTCACGCCTATAGAGTCTACAACAAATACAATGGATGTGTCGTACAAACTTGTGACGTGGTGTTTGGTGAATTTAATGGCTCCCATGGGGAGCAAGTTGATCTAAGTGATGTGGGTGAAGAAGATTCCTCTCAAGATATTTTGACCATGGGTGTTGGTGCACTTCTTCCAATGGAACAAGAACCTCATGATGATGATGAAGAAGATGTAAGTTTCACACATCATCAAACTACTTCAACACCCATACTACCACAAACTCCTATTGTTCAATAGATGCCCTTAGTCCAAGTACAAGAAGATGATCAAGTTCCTCTTCATGATAATCTTTAAAAACAAGATCATCATCAAGGGCAAGAACAAGAAAGTCCAATCATTGATGATGAACCTCAACAAATGCAATATGAACAAGAAGATTGTCGGTGTCAAAACCGGCGGATCTCGGGTAGGGCGTCCCGATCTGTGCGTCTTAGGCTGATGGTAACAGGAGGAAAGGGACACAATGTTTACCCAGGTTCGGGCCCTCTCAATGGAGGTAAAACCCTACTTCCTGCTTGATTGATATTGATGATATGAGTAGTACAAGAGTAGATCTCCCACGAGATCATAGATACTAAACCCTAGAAGCTAGCCTATGATGATTATGATTGTGATCGTCCCTCTAAGGACCAACCTCTTCGGTTTATATAGACACCGGAGAGGGCTAGGGTTTACACAGGGTCGGTTACAAGGAAGGAAATATAATATCCAGATCGCCAAGCTTGTCTTCCATGCAAAGGAGAGTCCCATCCGGACACGGGACGGATTCTTGAGTCTTGTATGTTCATGCTCCAACAGTCCGGACAAAGTATATGATCCGGCTGTCCGGATACCCCCTAATCCAGGACTCCCTTAGTAGCCCCTGAACTAGGCTTCAATGATGATGAGTTCGGCGCGCAGTTTTGTCTTTGGCATTGCAAGGCGGGTTCCATCTCCGAATACTCCAAAGTGGTAATCGAACACTTAAACCGTGTCTGGATCTGCAAGATGATTTTCACACATCACCATAGAGATAATGATATCTCACAAATGTAATTTGCTGACAATTTTTTAGACAACACGACATGTCACTATGGTGGGGTCATTATTCGAACCCTTTTCCCACAACCAGCCACAACACATATTGCGAGGCGGTTTCCTTGACACGTCTTGTCAAAGCAGAGATCATGTCCCCTTATCACGGGATTCTCATCAATACGGGTATGGGTAATCTAACCGCGCCATCAATCGTGACGCTTGGGAAGTAAGCGATTCTCAACGGGCAAGTGGGGAGGCGCACCGCTTTCGTCGCCTTTATAAGGGGATAAGGGTTTCCCATTTTTACCCACGCCTTCTTCCTCCTTTGCTCACCCTTACCTCCTCGAGCTCCAGCGCCCTAGCCCAAGTCTTCTCCACACAGCTAAACATGTCCGGAGCAGGAGGCAAGTGGGTGGCCTCCACCGTGAAGGAGAAGCATATCGTGAATCTTCGGGCGGCCGGATACTTGGCCGCACACATCACGCACCGGCTACCGGACGACGGGCAGATCATTCCAACTCCGGAACCTCCCGAGTGGGTCGTGTTTCTCACCCACTTCGTCCGTGGACTGGGATTTCCACTCCATCCCTTCGTCCGGGGGCTCATGTTCTACTACGGGCTAGATTTCCATGATCTAGCCCCAAATTTCGTCCTCAACGTCTCGGCGTTTATCGTCGTGTGCGAGGCCTTCCTCCGCATCAAGCCTCACTTTGGCTTGTGGCTACAAATCTTCTGCGTGAAGCCAAAGATCGTGAGCAGCCAGCAAGTGGAGTGCGGAGGGGCCATGGTGGGCAAGATGCCTAATGTCACCTGGCTTGACGGCTCCTCCGTGGAGACCGTGAAACGGTGGCAATTGGGGTGGTTCTACATCACCGAGCCGTGCGACGCCAACTGGGCGGCGGCCCCCCATGCGGCTCACCTCCTGGGAAAGGAAGGGCCTGGCCTGGGGCGAGCCTGCGGAGCTGACCGGACTTCACAACTGCATCAAGAACATGAAGGACAAGAAAATCAAGCTCGTCAACGTGGTCCAGGTCATGCTTGTCCGCCGGATTCTTCCGTGCCAAAGACGGGTATTTAACCTGTGGGAGTTCGTCCCGGACGAACACCAGACGCTTCAAAAGCTCTATGGCATGACGCACAAAGACGCATGGAAGGCGCTGTTCAAGGCCTCCGAAGTAGCTCCTCCCACATCCGAGGACTATGGACTTCAT